>NC_061122.1:222533755-222651385 GCF_002878395.1 Capsicum annuum | reverse complement strand
GGCCGGCGACCGGAGGTCGTAGCCGGCGGTCGGTCAGCGCCGGGGACCGGAGGTCGGAGCCGGCGGCCGGATCGGGTCGACGCCGAAGGTCAGCGACGGCGCCGGGGACCGGGGGCCGGTGCGCTAGAGATGGAGAGAGGGTAAGGAGAGAGGAGAGAGAGGATAGTTTTGAGGTATTTGTTGTTTGATTAAAGAGAAGAAAAGAGTGAGATGGGCTTTTGAGTTTTCAAGAAATAAATCATTAAGGCAGATGACAATTGCTAGTTATGATTGTGATATGTGATCTGAGGAAATTGGAATCTCTCTTTTTTCACAACTCTCTCTAATTTTGCTTTTAACTTTTTCATCCGGTGTTCGTCATTCATATTTAAGCTTGATTAAATTTAAATTTGTGTCAGAAAATCTCACATTGGATAATAAAGCACTCTCTAACAAAGACATTTTGTATCCAGAGAGACTCAAATCCGAGACTTCTGACTAAGAATGAAGAAGTACTTATCACTCCACCATAAGATCTCTCCCCTCCCTAGGGTCCACTCTCTAATGATTTCTTTTTAATTTAGCATATGATGTACACAATATTATCAACTACACTTAGACATTAGCTAGAATCGATCATATGAATCTTCACTATATATGGGTGACGTTATTGTTATTGTGATAAAAAAGCAGCATCAAAATGTCCCTAGAAATTCAGAAATAGTCACTTTGGATCTATAATTTTGCGTACTTATAAACAACTCAAACATATAAAAAAGATCTTGTAATACGATACAATGGGATAATAATAAGACATGGTGATAATACTGCCACTCGTACTTATTTCCCCGTTCACAAATACTTCATTTGGTAGAGTATGATTAAAAAACTAATGCATGTATTAGTTATATACTCTATTGTATATTATGCTATACATATACCACCATTTTTCTATGTATTAGTAATACAAAATTTTCAACACATGCATTAACTTATTAAATAACTAATTTACCCCTAAACTTTTCCAAGTTTCTCTTCTGTTCTTATTCCTCCTCTATACTCAGTTCATTGGACAATCTGAGAACTCAAATTTTTTGTAAAGTATCACATGGTTGAAAGAATTCTTCATTCATATGTTAACATACATACAATAACTGCCAATATATACAACGACAAAACACCTAGAAATCTACAGGAACTAGGCATCAATTAGTCTCCTTATACATCACAAATTACACAACCTTTACCTAGTTTAGATCTAATAGGAATCTAATCTAAGAAGCCTATCCGTTACACTCCCCTGGAAGTTGAACGGGGGAAGCATACACTGTCAACTTGTCCCTAAAATGCTGAAATCGTACTTTTGGGAGACCTTTCGTGAGGACATCTGCAACTTGATCCTGAGTGCTAAGATAGCGAACAACCAAAGATTTATCCTTCACCTTTTCACGGACGAAATGAAAGTCAATCTCCATATGTTTGATGCGGGAATGGAAAATAGGATTAGCCGTTAAATAAGTTGCACTTAGGTTATCACACCAAAGTATAGCAGCAGTAGTGACAAGGCATCCAATCTCACGAAGTAAGAATTCCAACCAAGTTAGCTCCAACGCAGCAGTGGCAAGTGCACGATACTCTGCCTCAGTACTAGAACGTGCAACTGCTCGCTACTTTTTCGAAGCCCAAGATATTAAATGAGAACCAAAAAAGATTACATAACCTGTAGTTGACTTACAATCATCCATTGAACCACCCCAGTCCGCAGCACTATAACTATGTAGAAGCTTCGGATTTTGCCAAGCAAAAGAATAAACCATGGGAGAAAGTGGACTGTATCACAAAATGTGTTTGGCAGCAACATAGAGGGACTCTCACAGACTATGCATAAATTAGGAAACCTTTTTCACCGCAAATGCTATATCAGGACGAGTGAAGGTTAAATATTGGAGGGCTCTTACGGTGCTGCGATACAGAGTTTAATCATGAAAAGGAGATCCTTCAAAACTTGAAAGTTTAGAGGAAGATGCTGCAGGTGTAGAAATATGATTGCAACCATCCATTTGTGCTTTCCGCAACAAATCAGTTGCATATCGATGTTGCGATAGATGCAAACCAGTAGGGGTCCATGATGCTTCAATCCCTAAAAAATAAGAGAGTCGACCAAGGTCTCTAACTGAGAATTGCGATTCAAGCGAGTAATAAGAGAACCAACAAGAGAAGAACTAGATCCCACAATAAGAAGGTCATCAACATACACCAAGAAAAATAATTTATCACTGTTGGAGGACAAATAAAATAACGAACAATCAATTTTTGAGTCGGTAAAGCCATATGAAATCAAGGCATCTTTTAGGCATTTATACCACATGCACGAAGCTTGTTTAAGCCCATAAAGAGAACGCTTTAGCAAGCAAACATGCTTAGGACGATCGGGATCAACAAACCCGGGAGGTTGAGACATGTACACTACTTCATCAAGAGTACCATGAAGAAAAGCATTAGAGATATCCAATTGATTAATATACCAGTTGTTTAAGACATCCAAGGAAAGAAGTAGGCGAATGGTAGCAGGTTTCACTATAGGACTAAAAGTATCAACATAGTCCACACCCAGTATTTGATGATACCCTATAGCAACTAGCCGAGCTTTGTAACGATCAATGGACCCATCAAGCTTAAACTTTGTTTTAGAAACTCATTTGCTCCCAATAATATTTTGAGATGAAGAAGGTGCTATTTTATGGTGTTTCGGATACAAGAATTTGTATAAATGCAACACCAACTTCAACATAAGTTCCGGTATAAACAAGAACACCTATGAAGTTCTTTAACACCTTCAACACAAGATTACTGATAATCTATCCAAGAAGTATGTTAATTTTCAGAAATAAGATGAAACAGAATTTGTACGGCCAAGTCCCCCGACTTCACGAAATGTCCTTAAGGAATAATTCCCCTCACTGTACTCGAGGTTATGGAATATTCCTCCCAGGATAAAATGGCTTTCAATCTGAACAATAGCGGTACCTCAAATTGTCGGATTCAACGAACTCACTCAACAGCTTAATGATTACATTGAGTTTTTGTTAATAAAAAGAGAGTTTTTGCTGTCAAAAATTGATTACAATACCTGAGGAAAACATCAGGTATTTATAGCCTTAAGTGTATCCTTTCAGAAAGGATGCATTGATTCAGCTAAAAGGCACCTTTTCTGTAACAGTCGCGTCCCTGCATTGGGACTGCGTTGGACCTGCGCCCGAAGTGCGGCCGCAGGTGACGTTTTGCAGTTTGCAGTAAGCAATTGCGCTGCGTCTGTGCTACAGGTCATGTATATGTGTTGCGTATACGGTCACATATCACCCTCTACTGCGAAACAATGCCTCTTCTCAAAGGGTCGTATCCCTTTGTGATATGCATTGCGTATGTGTTAGTATTGCATCCGAAATACGCCCACACTTAGAGAAAACTAATACTATCAGACTTTTGATTAAAATTTCACTTGTAAACAAGTTCCAAATAAATTTTGTCTAAAAAATTAGATCTCATCGATCAATCATTTGACAAATCCAAATCCGAAGCCGAAGCCAAAACCGAAGCCGAGCCGAGTGAGCGACGATGACGGCGGTGCGAGGCATCACCTAGTTCTTGCCTCACTATCCATGTGGAGTTGGTGTTTCTCATTATAAACACTTTTAAGTTCTCTTCTCCCACTAATGTGGGAGAAATGAGTAAACTTTCTAATTTGGGAGTACACTTTCTAAATTAGTGTCTCCCTTCTCCCCACTATTTTCCTCCATTTTCCATTCACATACACCTTGAACCCAACAATCCCCCACATGAATAAGGAATGACTATCTTTTGAAAAATTTACGGACAAACATGTGATCATTTAGCAAAGACTGATTGCATCTGGATAAGTAGGTTTCCCTTTGAATTTTTCATAGTAAACATGCATCGAATGCACTCGGTCAATCGGTAGATTTGATATCTTTGAACCGTCTAGCTTTAATGTACACCTAGACAACAGATGTCTCATAACCATCCTTTTACTATTTATGGTTCTCACAGTTTTGTTCTTTTCAGCCTTAAACACGTTCCCGTCTCATGAGAGCTTAGAGAATAGGCCTTTACTAACATTCTCTTTGAAGCGGCTTCCACTTCACCCTTACATAGGTGATTTCTAAATATTCAATCCTATAGATTAAACTATTTGGTCAAATCTGCCAAATTTAGATAATCATTAAAAGACTTTTCACTTTAAGTCTTATCCTTGTTTACTATACATTGTCTACATCATGAGAATGAGTTGGGTAATTGACAATGTTGAACCGATCAGACACAACTTTGTTTGATCTCTTTGAACCTAGCTCTTGAGATCTCTAGTCTACTAGGTAGAGTTACCGCCATGCTGACTTATCCTAGGCCATTCCCTTGGATGTCCTTTCCACTCCTTCTCTAGATAGGCCTTTTGTAAGTGGATCTGACACATTATCTTTTGACTTCTCATAGTTAACAGTGATAATTCCACTAGAGAGAAGTTCTCTAATGGTATTATTTCTCCATCTTATGTGACGAGATTTATCATTATACATCATGCTCTCTGCCCTACCTATTGCCGCTTGGCTATCACAGTGTATACTTACTGGTGCCACTAGTTTGGGACAATAAGAAATATCTTTCAAGAAATTCCAGAGTCATTCTTCTTCTTCACTGGCTTTATCCAATGCGATAAATTCAGATTCCATTGTAGAGAGAGCAATACATGTCTGTTTGGATGATTTCCAAGAAACTGCTCCTCCACTGATAGTAAATACATATTCACTTGTGGATTTTACTTCATTCGATCTGGTGATCCAATTTGCATCACTATATCCTTCAAGTACCACGGGATATTTATTATAATGCAAAGCATAGTATTGAGTGTATTTAAGATAACCCAAAACTCTTTTCATTGCCATCTAATGAGTTTTGTTGGGATTACTCTTGTACCGACTCAACTTGCTAATTGTGCATGCTATGTCTGGTCGTGTACAGTTCATTATATATATTAAATATCCCAATACTCTTGCATACTCCAATTGTGAGTCACTTTCACCTTCATTCTTTCGAAGTGCAAAGCTCACATCCAAAGGAGTCTTGGCAATACCGAATTCCATATACTTGAATTTGTCAAGTACATTTTCAATATAATGAGACTGTGAAAAGGCCAACCCTTGTGGAGTTCTATGGATTCTTATACCTAAGATCACATCCGTAACTCCAAGGTCTTTCATATCAAACTTGCTCTTGAGCATTCATTTTGTTGCATTTATGTCAGAAATGTCTCTACTGATGATCAACATATCATCCACATATAACAAATAATGACTTGGTGATTCGGAGTGTCTTTAATATAAACACATTTATCACATTCATTTATCTTGAACCCATTTTCCAACATGGTTTGGTCAAATTTTGTATGCCATTATTTAGGTGTTTGCTTTAGTCCATATAATGACTTAATATGTTTGCACACCTTATTCTCCTTTCCTGAAATCACAAAACCCTCAGGCTATTCCATGTAAATTTCTTCCTCCAATTCTTCATTTAGGAATGCAGTTTTCACATCTATTTGATTGATTTCAAGACCATATACCGCCGTCAAGGCAATTAATATTCGAATAGATGTTATCTTTGTTACTGGCAAGTATGTATCAAAGTTATCAAGGCCTTCTTTCTGTTTGAAGACTTTTACTACAAGTCTCGCCTTATATTTGTTAATAGTACCATTCGCCTTCATTTTCCTTTTGAAAATCCATTTAGAACCTAAATGTTTATTTCCTAGAGGAAGATCAACCAATTCCCACGTATGGTTGCTTAAGATTGATCAATCTCACTATTGACTGCCTCTTTCCAAAAGGATGAGTCTAACGATGACATCGCTTCTTTAAATGTTTGAGGCTCATTTTTTAAGAGAAATGTTACAAAATCTGATCCAAAAAAAGTTGACGTTCTTTGGCGTGTACTACGTTTTGGATTCTTTTCATTATGTACATTCTCACTTGGTTCATCTCGAGGTCGTTTAGATCCTCCACTAGAATGCTCATGTCTAGTTCTATACGGATAAACTTTTTAAAGAATTTAGTATTATCTGATTCAATTACCGTATTTTCATTTATATATGGATGTTCGGATTTATGAACCAAAAAATGACATGCTTTACTACTTTTAGCATATCCTATGAACACGCAGTCCACAGTCTTAGGTCCTATCTTAACTCTTTTAGGCATAGGAACTTGGACCTTTGTTAGACACCCCCACACTTTGAAATATTTTAAGTTAGGTTTCCTTCCTTTCCATTTTTCATAAGGAATCGATTGTGTCTTACTATGGGAAACTCTATTGAGTATATGGTTGGCTGTAAGGATAGCCTCCCCCCACAAGTTTTTTGGTAAACCAGAACTTATAAGTAAGGCATTCATGATTTCCTTCAACATTCGATTTTTCATTTCTGCAATTTTGTTAGATTGAGGTGAATACGGGGCTGTAGTTTGATGGACGATTTCATTCTCTACACATATTTGCGCATAGGAAGATTCATATTCTCCACCCCTATCACTTTTTATCATTTTTATCTTTTTCTCTAACTGATTTTCAACTTCAGTTTTGTATTACCTAAATGCATCTATTGCTTCATCCTTACTGTTTAGCAAGTAGATGTAACAGTATCTAGTGCAATCATCAATAAAAGTTATAAAACACTTTTTCCCACCGCGGGATGGTGTTGACTTCATATCACAAATGTCAGTGTGTGTTAAGTCTGGGGGATTTGAATTCCTTTCAACGGACTTATGAGGATGCTTTGCATACTTTGATTCCATAAACGTTTGACACTTAGATTTATTCCACTCAATATTTAGCAAAACTTCTAAGTTAATCAGTTTTCATAATATTTTGTAATTAACATGGCCTAAACGTTCATGCCATAGATCATAAGACTCAAGCAAGTAAGAAGAATTTGAATTTTTATTGCTTTCAACATTCATTACATTCATCTTATAAAGGCCCTCGGTGAGATAGCATTTTCCTACATACACTTCTCCTTTGCTAATTACAATATTTTCAGAAATAGTTACACATTTGGATCCGTTCTTGTCTAGAAGTGAAACAGAAATTAAGTTCCTATGTAACTCCGGAACATACAAGACATTGTTAAGTGTCAAGACCTTTCCAGAAGTCATTTTTAAGCACACTTGTTCTGTTCCTTCTACCTTAGCAGTAGCGGAGTTAGCCATGCAGATCATTTCTTCTAATTGAGCCAGAGCGAATGATGAAAATAACTCTTTGTTGGCACAAACATAGCGGGTGACACCAGAATCCATCCACCATTCGCAAGGATTCCCCACCAAGTTGCATTATGAAAGCATATCACACAGATCATCACATTCTTTGTTCCACTCAATTATATTTGCTTGGTCCTTTTTTTTGCCTTTCTTAGGGGCACGACAATCCATGGACTTGTGGCCAATCTTTCCACAGTTGAAGCAATTTTCCTTGAATTTCTTCTTGAGTTGATTGCTTCCATGTTCAAATTTCTTCCTTTTCTTAGAATTGTTTTGGTTATCTTCTATAATATGTGTTTCATTAATTGTAGAATTCCTTTTTGACCTTCTCTCGGCAGCTTTATTATCCTCTTCAATCCATAGTCAGACAATAAGATCTTCGATAGTCATCTCCTTGCGTTTGTGCTTCAAGTTGTTTTTGAAGTTTTTCCACGTAGGTGGTAGCTTCTCAATTATCGCTGCTACTTGAAATGAATCATTCACAATCAAACCTACAAAACAGATTATGTGAGTAATAAGAACATTTTCAATTTGTGCAACTAAGGTATTTTTAAAGATATACCTTCCGCTAGGAGATCGTGGATGATTATTTGCAATTCCTGCACTTGAGAGACAACCGATTTGCTATCTATCATTTTAAAGTTCAGGAACCTTGCAACAAAAAATTTCTTAATCCTCACATCTTCTGTCTTGTATTTTAGTTCTAGTGCCCCCCACAATTCCTTCGATGTCTTAGTTCCACTGTAAATATTATAGAGATCGTCTTGAATACCACTCAAGATATAATTCCTGGAAAGAAAGTCTGAGTATTTCCAAGCCTCTGCAATTATGAAATGCTCTTTGTCTGAGGTTCCCTCGGGCACCTCAGGAGCATCCTCACTAGTGAACCTTTGAAAACATAGTGTTGTGAGGTAGAAGAAGATCTTCCGCTGCCATCTCATAAAGTCAATGCTCGCAAATTTTCCGAGCTTTTCCACAGGTGCCATAGGTTGTGGAGCATTTGCTCGACTTGTTGAGGCAATACTATTTGGCCCCACAGTCGTAGCCGCATCTTGCATTTAACTTTGGTTAGTCATTTTTCCTGTCACCACAAGACAGTACCTTTAGTATATTGAAATACTTATTAAAAAGTTGTAACAACTTTAAACACTTCTTGTTTCTAGTTAATGATGAAGTTTTTATGACTTTCAATCGTCAACCGAGTGATCTTTAACTTGTGATGAAGATTTTATGTCTTCTAATCACTAGTTAAGTTCAAACGGAGTAGAAAGCTTGAAACTTTAATCTCCAAAAATAAGTAATACAGATTTTGAGGATATTCCTTAAGATTGTTATTTTATGGTGTTTCAGATACAAGAATCTGTATAAATGCAATACTTACTTCAACATAAGTTCTTGTGTAAACAAGAACACCTATGAAGTTCTTTAACACCTTCAACACAAGATTACTGATAATATATCCAAGAAGTATGTTAATTTTCAGAAATAAGATGAAATAGAATTTATAAGGCCAAGTCCCCAAGGAATAATTCCCCTCATTGTTCGCATCCCTTAGCATTGTTGCGTCCGAAATGCACCCACACTTGGAGAAAATTAATACTATCAGAATTTTATCTAAAAAATTAGATCTCATCAATCGATAATTTTCACAATCCAAATCCGAATCCGAGCCTAGCGAGTGACGACGACGGCGCGAGGCATCACCTAGTTCTTGCCTCACTATCCATGTGGAGTTAGTGTTTCTCATTATAAATACTTTCAAGTTCTTCTCCCACCAATATGGGAGAAATGAGTGAACTTTCTAATTTGGGAGTACACTTTCTAAATTAGTGTCTACCTTCACCCACCATTTTTCCTCTATTTTCCATTCACATACACCTTGAACCCAACAGAAGGTGGAACTAACTGCCAAGTTCCATTTTGAAGGAGAGCATTATACTCTTCTTGCATTGCCTTATGCGAATATGCATACTTTGTAGCTTGACAGTAACAAGAAGGCTCAGTAACATTAGTGGAAATAGCTAAGTAAGACGTGGGAGTGAGCTAGTAGTCATTAGATGAGACTTAGATGAATAGCATGACAATTCATTAGGATGACGCACATCGCTTAAAGGACCAGATTATGCAAAATCAACCACTTGGTTTCCATCTTCAGTAGGCAATGTATTTGATAGGATCTCCGAAGATAGAGAAGACGTATTCGTAGGCATAACATGCACTTGTACAGGGATTGATCAGATGTTACTGCTAGACATTGTTTAGAGCATTGCATTATAGATATGGAGGACAAATTATCCCGTAGGGCGGTACTAGTTGTTGTAAAAGAAGGACTAGATGAGTTCAATAAGGAAGAAACAGGCACAACTGGTTCCAAAAGTAATGAAGGTATCTGGAAAGTAAACGGGGCAGCATTGGTTGATGTAGTAGTCACCTTACCATCATCTTGAGCAGCAAAAGGGAAAATTGTTTCGTCAAAAACATGGTGTGAGACAAAATATTTAGAGGAAATAGGATCAAAGTAATTATAACCTTTGTGAATTTTGCTATACCCCAAAAACAGACACCTATTAGAAGGAGGAGATAAGTTATCTTTCGTATAAGGGTGAAGCCATAAAAAGCAAAGACAACCAAATACACGCAACAAAGAGTAATCAGGATCAGAATTAAATAGGATACGAAAGGGGGGCTGATTATTTAGATGGGGTCGGTAATCTATTAATGATATAGACTGTTGTATCAAAAGAATTTGTCCAAAATTTTGATGGAATACTAGCATGTGTTAATAAGGCACGACCTGTCTCAACAATATGTCGATGTTTGCATTCAACACAACCATTTTTTCTGGAGTATAAGGACAAAAAGAACGTTGTGTGATACCATTGTCTCGTAAATATGTGGTTAATGCTTGCTACTCAACCCCAGCCCCCCAATCTGCTTGAAAGCTCTTAATTGGACGACCAAAATATTTTTTCATAATTTTTTGAAATTAAATAGAAATGGAAAGAAATTCAGACTTGAATTTAAGAAAATAAATCCAGGCATATTTGCTATAATGATAAAACAAAATAACATAATATTTATATCAATCATCTAAAGGGCCTGTGGCCTGAAAAATGGACTCAACAAATGGAATTTATGACTCTTGCTAACGGCACAAATTGGACACAAACTAGAAGAACCACAACTAGACGAAATAAAAGTACTAGACTACAAAGTCCGCCGAACTGTAGGATAGGACGCGTGAGCCAAACTCACATGCCAAACACCAAGTAAAGCAACATATGAAGTGAAGCTGGTGAAGAAAATGGGTTCAATATTGGAAGGGAATATAAACCTCCATCATTCGATCCTTTGTGAAGAGCTGCCCTCGTTGCCAAGTCCTTAATAAAATTATAGTTAGGAAAAAAATCAATTGAAACTTGGTTAGAATTAGTAAAATAACTGATAGATAATAAATTTTGGATAGCAGTGGGAACATGAAGAAGATTGTCATGGGCATACGACTTATGAAAAATAGATAGAAATCCTTTACCAATATGCGAGATAGGCAATTCAGAGTTATTACCTAGGGCAACTTCTTCAGGACCATGATATTCTGAGTGAATTTCAAGGTTGTCAAGATCAAATGTTAAATGATGCATGGTGCCATTATCCATCAACCAATTTGGTGTTGATTGGGAAGATGTACTTGCTAGATTTGAAGAGGGGCGTTCAGATACCCGATTTCCATTCATAGTCCTAGGGGATGGATAAATATGTGCAATGTGACCCTTTACTTCACAATTATGACATACAATTACAGAGAAATCAGTATAAGGCGGTGGAGTCCCAGAATGATTCATGGTGGCATAATTACAACTCTGAGATTGTTGAAAATTTCCCTGGCCAGTAAAGCGTCTGCGACCTCGATTAGTCCGCCCCCTACCGTGCCTATAAGGTGTAGAAATTGAACTTTGTGTGTATTGTGTTGTTGGGGCAATAATAATACTAGCGTCCTCACGTTTTAATTGTCTTTCTTCATTCAACAACATACCATAAAGTGCATTAAAGGTGACTTCCTCAAGACGTGATTCAAGCGACTTTGTGAAGAGGCGATAGGCAGGGCCTAATCCGGCAAGAACAAACTCCACCAAGTCATCATCAGTAATTGGATGCTACAAGGCAGCCAACTTATTAGCAATCGTTTTTGCCCCTTGGACATAACTTTCAATAGTTGCATTATTACGATGTAAGTTGTGTAATTGCGCCTTAAGTTCTTTAATCAATGGTTTGGACCCAGTAGCATAAGATGCCCCAAGTTTATTCCAAGCAGCATGAGTCGTGTCGACTTCGACTAATGAAGGGAGAATATTTTCTGAAACTGAAGTGACTATCCAACTCAAGACGAGTTGATCTTGACGGAACCAAACCTGATATGCAGGATTTGGTACATCATTATCCAAAAAGAGCGGTGGTACAAGTTCGCTACCATCGATATAATGGCTAAGACCACAACCGCGGATCATCGGAAGAAATCATGTCTTCCAAAGCAAAAAAATTGTTGATATGAGTTTAATAGGCAACTGATGAGCAAGATTAGGTGTAGGATAATAATTTCCCATGGGATTTGTTGAAACAACTGAAGTTGCCAAGGCGGAAGAGCTCTCTGTATTATCTCCCATTTAGTTTCGCTTTTGCAAAAAAAAAAATCTTAAAAAAAATGAACGGAAAGAGCGGCTGTTAAATCACAAAAGGCTCTAATACCATGAAAGAATTCTTCATTCATATATTAACATACATACAATAACAACCAATATATACAACGACAAAACACCTAGAAACCTACAGGAACTAGGCATCAATTAGTCACAACCTTTACTTAGTTTAGATCTAATAAGAATCTTATCTAAGAAGTCTATCCATTACAATGTTCTCTTCCGTTCTGTTCTTGTTTCTTTTTTTTTTTCAGGGAAACATTCGTTCTGTTCTTGTTTTTCTTTTTTCAGTGAAAAGTTCGCTGGTGTTGTCAGCATTTTGGTTTAAAGTGAAAATTAGAATAGATTGATAATTTCACATTTCACTGAAAAATCTGAACTTTCTATAAAATGTTACCTCTTTCATGTAAATGAAGAAGAGTTTTCATTTTTTACACAAGATTGGAAAGAGAGGGTAGAATGCTAAATAAAGGGTATTTTAGTAAATTAACATTATTTTGATAACCATTATATTTTGTATTTTATTTTTAATAAATTAAATCAAATAGTGTGTAAGAAATATTGCCTTCATAACTAATACTAGCATATCTAATACAAACATTACTAATGCAAGCATTATCAAACTCTAACAACATTATTTTTATATATTCTACCAAACGATCTCTAAGAAATAATAAATAGAGGGATGATTTTACTATATCACCTTTTGAATATAATAAAAATTCTATTTTAAAAAAATACAATGAGTGATGTATTGTATTTGATACCAGGGATAAAATGGATAAAAATAGATAAATTATGCACTGATTTTATAAACTGAACAAATATTATGTCATGATCCAGATTAACGAACCGTGCAGGGACCTACTCTATTCTAAGTAGCTAAGAGAACCCTTACTACCCAACTAAAAATATGCGGAAGACTTCTGTTTTTAAGAAAATACTGAATTAAATATAATAAAGTAAATTAAATAGTAATAAAGGATTTTTTCAAAAACTTCTTACAAATGTCCTTCACTATCCCAAGACTTGGGCAGACATATACAAGAGCTACCTATTAGAACATAGATTGACAATAAAATAAATAATACAAGGACTTTCACATCTGCCAGGAAAAAAATGCAGAAGTTAGTGCTGATATCGTCATCCATCTAGTAACTGCAAACTAGCCTGCATTCAGTTTACACCCCAAGAAGGAGTGTAGAAGAGTAGGGTCAGTATAACCACACGTATTGGTAGGCATCGTCCGCCGACAGTGTTAGTTCATATAATCATAAAATAGAATTAAGGAAAATAAATCATGACATCTTGAATGAATTATAATTCAACTATGATTATAATAACATTATTACTTTACCTATATAACTTACATCATCCAACTACTCTTCCAACTCCATCAATATTATATATATTCACAACTAACATACTCTAGCCTTATTAATTCACACCATCAACCACAATTCAATGCTAATACATCACTATTTCTCTTTATTCACCTTATCTTTTACATTACTCATATTCACAGGAACAAACTCATAATTATAGACAACCTACGCTAAATTGTCGGGCTAACAACCACATGTTCTTTTATAATATTAAAGAATGATAACTAGCCATTTTGGTAAGATACGATTACAACACATATAAATAAAGCAAGCCAACCAACATATAAGTAAGTAAATACCAAGTTTTACTTTTTCAAGCACATGCCACCCAATCAATCTCAAGAATGCAATCGAGTTGGGAATACAAGTCAACTCATATCTCAGCGAGACACATTAGAGAACTCAAGTCTCATTAACTAACTTTATACATACTAATGAAAAAAGATTAATTCAATTATTAAAGTTTGGGATCGTTTCTTTGGGTTTATTCATTGGATTCATCACTTTGGATCACTTCATTATCAATTTATTTATTATTATTATAATCACCATGCTAGCTCGTTATCTACTTAACAACCCATACAACCTCTCAAACTCAACACAAATATGTACACACATGCTATGAGACTTATTTTTTCCCAACTAGTCGTGACCTGTAGGGGACAATCTAAGTCCATATATCCTACCGGCGTGGTACCCGATCCACCATATACATATCTGTACCGGCGTGGTACTTGATCCAACACATACATATCCGTATCGGCGTGGTACTCGATCCACCATATACATATCCGTACCGACGTGGTACCCGATCCACTATATATATATCTGTACCAGCGTGGTACCCGATCCTTCATAAATAAATAATATAATATTTATATTCGTACCTGCGCGGTACCCGATCCTCCATAACTAAGTAATATAATATTTATATCTGTATCGACGTGGTATCCGATCCTCCATAACCATATTATATACATTTTATTAAATTCACACTATCTTTCGGGATGTAACACGACATACTAAATTTACAAGTGCACTTAAAATCATCAAGAAATTCAATCAATTAAAATCATCAAGAAATTCAATCAAGTGCTTTCATTTATCTATATTTTGACCCTCTTACGGGCATTATTTTAATAATTTATCACGATTATCAATAAGCCATTCATGATATCAATACAAGGAGTTATCATTATCAAACAAGCCTCTCATGAGCACAATTCAATAAATCATCATTATCACCAATTTAGCCTCTTATGGGCATCCAATAGATAAAGTGCTTTTATCAATACCAAAATAAGAATATCATAAAATAAGTCACAATTTAACACTTAAGCATGCAAGTCACTATTGGAGCATTACTTACTCATTCATTATTAAAATGTCACCACCTCTTTTCATATAATACAATCATTACACTAATTCAAATCATCTATCCTTTAGATATTACTATGCTCATCAATACTTGATCCTATCATGATTCTCCTCATCATATTATTGTCCAATACATGCAACTTAATATTATTATAACTCAACTAAGTTCATCACTAAGAACAACTAAGAACTATCACGTCCACATATCACATAATATGATCACAAGTATCACATAATTAATCAATAATATAATTTTTAGGATTAAAGTTAAGTTTTCGTGTCTTCATCCACCTCAACTCCATGCCCACAGGCCTAGACATGTTTTCTCCCATCAATTTTAAATTATAAAATATAAAATAACATAATCTTTTACTCATTAAACCTAGCCTACCTGGACGCCAAGCTTTTGGAAGAAGCAAGCTGCAACAAGGATGCTCTTTCCTTTCCTTCATGCCTTGGAATAATCAATCGTCTAAAAATCAAGCAATTATAAGAGTAATTAAATAACTATTCTTCAAACAAATATCTTTGGGATTCAAACCCACTAATTCTACCCTTAATTCAAGGTCTATATCATCTCCCAAGTTCAATTAACCATTCATTAGCTCTTTCAAGCTTAAACCATCTTCATTAATGAAGTTTTTATGCTAAATGTCTCATCTTTACGGAATTCAAGGTTCCTAACTATCAAAATCTAGAATCTAGTTTATGAAATTCATGTTGGGAATCTTTAATTTATAATTTAGAATCAGCTCTAGATCATATTAAAAATACCCATGAATTTTCGTCAAAAGAATTCCACCATTAAAGGTCTTTCTAAGGATTCTAAGATGTTAAAGGATTAAAAGATCAAGAAAATAATGGAAAAACTTACCTCAATGAAGGACTTTCACCTTAAGCTTTGGCAAATCACTTCTTTAGGTTTGGAGAATGAGATTTGGGGTTTTTAGACCTAAAATATGATTGAAGCTGATTTAAATACCATCAGAATTTTTGCTACAGTAAAATCCCGTTTCAGCCCGAAAAGTGCTTAGTAAAACAGTCATAACATTTTACTCCGAATTCGGATTGATGAACGGTTTGTTGTGTTAGAAAGATGACTCAAATATATTTAATTTGATAGGTATTGGGACCCATAACTCTTTATATTCTATGAGGTATGGTCTTTTTAAGTTAGCACTAATAGAAATCCATATGAAAATTATATCGGAAAGAAAGTTTTAAACTTAACTTTGTGTCAGGGATATTGCACGAACTTAATTCATACACAAAGAACTTTCAAACTAAATTATTAATATTAACACTCATGAATCATTAAATTCATCGAGCTTGAGTCTATCTAGACACATCCGAAGGCTAGAATCTTTGCCGAAAAATTTAAGGTGACATAATAAATAAAATATTGGGTATTTTTGATCCAAGGTAATATTGAGGAACGAAAATTAAGAATTTTCATGAATTTATTATGAATTATTTAGTAACGATGAAATGGGTCGTTACATATTATTGGATATACTAAAATAGAAAAATAAACAAGTAAAAATGAATTGAGGAATAAGTATAAGAATTAATGCGTACATTTAGTCTCACATGGCATGTGAAATCTCTACAAAACCAATTTGCAAAAATTACAATTTTCCAAGTAATTTATATCGAATGGCAAAGTGTTCTTTTAGAGGATTGAAATAAAGACAACCAAAAGAGTATATATTTTCTTCTTCTTTTTGAAAATTTATTATCAAATATCGAATGGAATTCGGTCCTTCAATCATAGGTGAAAAAAGGGACTCAAGTATCTAATTAACCTAAATAATTAATTTTTCTCAAGTATCAAAACCCTCTTAAGGGCCGGATTCATTAAAATATATATTATGAAAAAGTAGATTTATTTTTTTGTAATAATTCTTTTTTTGCAAGTACGTATACAATGACAAAATGATATGGTGATGACATGTCATTTTCAAACAACAAAACTTTAATTTTTCAATGATTTATATTTTTTTGGACAATAACTACATAGTTAAGTGACTGTATTGTTACAAAAATTAGTTTCATGATTATACTATTACAAAAATTGGTTATGACTTAATTTACTGTTACAAAAGGTAAATTTAGTGACCATTAGTGAAATTAATCCTTTTTAAAAAACATCGAGCTAGTTATGTAATTGTTTTAAATCGAGTATATTATGTATAACTAGTTAGTGTATTATTGTTTATAGAACTAACGTTTCACTTTGCATGGTTACATACAGTTGGTTGTAACATTTTTTTTTTTTTTTAATTTTATCAATCTACATTTTAAAAGAAAGAGAGAGACTAATTAAGTAAGAGTTTAACTTTTGTGCACTCTTCGTGTACAAAATATTTTATATTATCAGATAAATTTAATCTGCTATTGCAAGTTATTAATTTTTTACATAAAAATTGAAATTTTTTTTAGATAACCTGGAATAGAACGTCAAATTTACTTAATAATGAAGAATATTTGATGCACAAATAATGCACAAAACTTATATTCATTAAGTAATTTGATGTTACAAAAAATCTTTGGAATTTTCAATCAGAAGGATGGATCTAGTAGAATTGTATTTGTCTATGCAGGGTTGGGCTAGATAGAGATTGGTGGCATGAGGGTGAAGCAAAAATTACTCTGCATTGCTTGTTGTGTGAAGTCAAACTTATCGATGAAAACAAGAAAAGAAAGTAATTATGATTTCACCAATTACTTTGGCGTTATCATCCCTGTTATTACCTCATTCCGAATAAAAGGATTTATTTTACTCTTCTATCTCTAACTTTTATTTTTAAAAGATAAATATTTATATCACATATACATATTCAAAAAAATATACAAAATAAATAGACATACAGATCTATATATGTATTTAGAGTACAAAACATACATATATACCTGGATATATATTTACAGAAATACATATCTGACTCATATGTATATATAAACATATAGAACGCAAAATCTCTATAACAAAATGACAACTATATACATATACATATAGGTAATCAAAATACTGAAAATGTATAGTATGAATGTGACCATTCTTGAAGTATTGTATGTAAACCACAATATATATCTGGATAAATGTATAATCAGAAAAAAGATATAATTACATTACAAATAACTAATACATGTGTATTTACGTATATGTACTTGCTAAAAATTTTATGTAAATATATATGTATTTGATTACAATAAAAAGTGTATTTTCATATGTGTTAAGAAAGATATATGTATAGATTTGCATAAAATATATATACAAAGTTAAAAAATATGAAAAATGCATATAATGACCTATGAATACATATCCAGACCTGTAAAATACATATGTCGAATAGAAAAATACATATGCAGAAACTGAAAAATATAGTTAAAATACATATGCAGACCTGTAAATATACAAACATAATCAACATATACAAATGAAAACAATATATACAAATAAAAATCAGTAGATTACAATTTCACTATTTCGAATATACAAACAGATTAATCGACTATACAATTCAATAAAATTCAAAAAAAAAATTACTATTTAACGTATCAAAATCGAATTTGAACAAATAACAACTCGATCAGTTCAATTTTAATCTAAATAAAATAGTACAACCCTCTTTATTTTTTTAAATTCATATACGAAATATTCAAAAAATCTATTTGCTGAAAAAATTGAAAAAAATGATTAAAGACATAAAAACCATATCAAACAAAATTAAATCATTTTAAGTTGCTGAAATTCATATACGAAAATAATTTTTTGATTCATTACCTGTAACATCAATGATAATTTATTTTGAATTTCGAAGCTCATGAAGATAAAAATCTTCAGTTGATTTGATTTTGATTTTAGTTGTTGAAAACTACATTGTTTAATAGTTTTCTTTTTTTTTGAGGAAGTGAAATAATGGAGTGAAAATAGGAGAGAGGTAAAGTAATGGAGTGAAAATAGGAGAGAGGTAAAGTAATGAGGTTAAAATAGGAGAGATGTAAGATAATATAGTGAAAATGGGAGAGAGGGAGTGAAACGCGTATTTTAAATTTATGAGCAAAACATACTATTTTTGCTACAAAGTGTAATTTTATGAAAGTGTTGCTATATTGTAATTATGGTCTTAAGTTTATCACTTCCTGTAATTTTTTTTTTTGTTATTGGAGGAAGTAGGTTGATTACATGTTTTTCATATTGAGGTTATTAAAAAGGATGGCTTTGGCAAGGTAAAAGTATTTCTTTCTTCTAATTTTCTTCTTATAATTATTTATTTCATTCTTATATAATACATCTTGTTATTTGTTTTAAACAAAGGAATTCAATAAATATATAAATATTTTTTTTTATAGGTTGGTGATGCGAGGGTGAAGCAAAAATTACTTCGTGTCATTTGCTGTGCGAAGTTAAACTTATCAATGAAAATCAGAAAAGAAAGTAATTATGATTTCATCAACCACTTTGACATTACCGTCCAATTTATAACCTCAATCACAATAAAGGAGTAATCGTCAACTAGATGATATCCCAATAATTCACTATCAACATATTAATTAAAAGTAATCACTTTATCAGAAATTTCACATATACGAAAAGCTTTATTGCACCGAATTATCCCTTTTAATGCTTGTATAATGTCTGTTATTTCTACCTCTCTCTCATTTTTTTTAAAAAAATTTTTTTTATTGGAGGCTTACATGTTTTCCATGTTGAGGTAACTAAAAGGGGTGGCTTTGACAAGGTAAAAGTATTTCTTCCTTTCAATTTTCTTCTTATAATTATTTATTTCATTCTTTTATAATATGTCTTGTTATTATTTTTTTTAAACAAGGAAATTCAGAAAATATACAAATATTATTTTGTTCTATAGGTTGGTGATGCAAGGGTGAAGCTAAAGTTACTTCGCGTCGCTTGCTATGCGAAGTCAAATTTATCGATGAAAACAAGAAAAGAAAGTAATTATGATTTCACCAAACACTTTGACATAATCATCCTAGATATTACTTTAATCCCAATAAAGGAGTAATCGTCAATCAAATTATATCCCAATAATTCATCATCAACATATTCATTAAGAGTACACACTTTATGAGATTGATTAAATTAATTAATGTTTATTGAGGTTCGATTTTTGCACGGATTTTGCACATACGAAAAGATAGCGAGTTATTTATTTTGATGCTTGTATAATGTCTGATATTTTTATCTTTATCTCTTTTTTTCTTTTTTCTTTTTTTAATTTTTTTTATTGGAGGAAAGGAGTTGAATTACTTTTCTTTCATGTTGAGGTGACTAAAAGGAATGGATTTGACAAGGTAAAAATATTTCTTTCTTTCAATTTTATTCTTATAATTATTGGAAAAATTACATAAATATACAAGTTAACTATTATTTATTACATAATATCCCTATTTTGAAAAGTAATTAAAAATATTCTATATTCATTACACAAAATCTCTTTCTTTTATTATTTCTCTCTCTTCCGTCTTATACATTCCAAATATCCAAGTTTTGCTCCAACTTTGTTCTCCTTATTCTTCGTCTAAATTCAAGCTTATGTGATTTGAGGGTTTCAAAAATTTTTCAGTTATCAAGCATTAACTGAACAAAGTGATTAACTTCATCACCTTCTTCATTTAATTTTGAGTTTTTTTTCAACTTTACCAAATCAAAAATTATTCTGATTTTTTCTTTGTTCTGATTAATTTTGAGGTTTGTTGTTCTGATTTACCAAACAACAATTTCCGTTGTTGGTTAGTTCTAAAATTATCGAAACGTTAATACAAATTTTCCTATACGTTATTAGTTTATTTTAAGTTGTTACTATTATGTATCGTGTCAGCGTATTTGTTAAATTCATATGTATAGGAAATATTGCTTCTTTTAGTTTGAAGAATACCCTATACATTTGACTGTTAGCCCGTTATTGTAATTACTTATGTATTTTAACTGCTTATACATAGGTCAGTTATGTATTAGTGAGCTTTAAATAGTTGAAAATCAAAGTAATTTTGTTGTATTGGATAGTTTATTCGTAAATGTGTTTTGTATAGGGAGTGCGGCCTGTATAAACCATCAAAATTTCTTATACATTAAGTAACTTTTAAAAACGGGTAGACTATTGTATTGTAACTGCTCATACATAGAAACGTATGTATGAGGAAACTAATAACATGATTATTTAGCATGTTAATCAAACATGAATTATATATATATATATATATATTCATACATTTTGTGTTGTGATGTTTCATGCTTTTTTTCAATTTGAATTACGGTTACTATTTTTAAGCCTCCACAAAATTTGTACATTAATTACTGCTGTTAATTAAGTTAGAAAATAATGGTGTCTGATTCTATTTCCTTAATTTTAGGTAAAACGGTTTACCTCATACATTGCTCTAACTTATAAGGTACAATGACATGTATTTGCATTTTTCAAAATCTGGGAGAGAGAAACTGAATATGGGATCTTATGTAATTACTTTCATTTAAGGTGGTATTTATGTTGTTTATACTTATTTATTTCATTCTTAATATATAAATATTGTTTTGTTCTGTAGGTTGGTGATGCGAGGATGAGGCAAAAATTGCTTCGTGTCGCTTGCTATGCGAAGTCAAGTTATTGATGAAAACAAGAAAAAAAAGTAATTATGATTTCACCCACCACTTTGGTGTTATCGTCCCAGACATTACCTCTATCCCAATGAAGGAGTAATTGTCAACCAACTTATATCCCAATAATTCATTATCAACATATTCTTTAAAAGTACTCACTTTATAAGATTTGACTAAATTAATTAATGTCTATTGAGGTTCGGCTCTTGCACGAATTTCACACATACGAAAAGCTTTATTGCATCGAGCTATCCTTTTTAATGCTTGTATAATGTCTGATATTTCTATCTTTATCTTTTTTTTTCTTTTTATTTTTTTTATTGGAGCAAAGGAGTTGAATTACATGTTTAGGTGACTAAAAGGGGTGACTTTGACAAGGTAAACATATTTCTTCCTTTTAATTTTCTTTTTATAATTATTTATTTCATTCTTATATAATACATCTTGTTATTATTATTTTTTTAAAACAAAGAAATTCAGAAAATATACAAATATTATTTGTTTTATAGGTTGGTGATGCGAGGGTGAAGAAAAAATTACTCTGTGTCGTTTGCCGTGTGAAGTAAAACTTACCGATGAAAACAAATAAACAAAGTAATTATGATTTCACCAACTAGTTTGGCGTTATCGTCCCTGTTATTACCTCAATTCCAATAAAGGAGTAATCGACAAGCAGATGATAATCATTCGTTTCAGGAAAAAATTATAGAATTTCGTGCAAATTATGTAAGATTAGTTTGTTATTTTATCTCTAATAGATGGTCATAACTTTATCTCGGTTCGAACACTACTAAGGGGTCCACTAAAAAAAGGACAATTCGGTACATTAAACTTCCAATGTGCGCAGCGTTCAAAGAAAAACCTGACCACAAAGATCAACTAAGAGGTCGACTAGAGATAAGAAATTATTGAAGAAACAACAAATGACGTTCTAGGAAATGCCTCATGTAGTGTGATACTTTTGGGACTTCTTAGATTCAACTAATGGACTTATTTGGGCTTTTTGGATTTGCTAAGGGATTATTGGGCCTCTACATTTCGTAGTCCATAATCTATTTGGTACTAGTCCAACAAAATTTTGAGTTATATATGTTATTTCCATCGAAGTGACTAATATATTAAACTTTGGTACGTTGAATAAGAGTAATAATTTCGAGAAAAATAATGAGATTAACTTTATCCCTTACTTGATTTGAGAAATTAACTAATTTTGAAATTATTTTGGATATTCTTTTTCTCTATATCTAACCATTGTTATAACCATCCAAACTGCGTCAAAACAAGATTCTCATATTTATGACCATTGTTGGCAGGCAAAATGATGTACTTAATTTGAAGTTTCACAAATTTTCAGAGTAACCGTTGTAATCTGTTGTCAACTATAAATAGCCAGTCATAATAAAGTGAACTTAGTATCGTAAAGTACAAAATATGTTACCAACTACAATAAGTTAAACTACACTCAACAACTTCATTTAAATTAAAACAGACTTAATATAAAAATTCGTTTGTATCATTGGTGATATAAGTTAAATACAGTAATATATACTGTTTCTCACACACAAAAAAAACTAAAAAAATTACTTACTTGTAATAAAATGACAGAATTTTGCATAATTGCAATTAATTTTCCGTTTAGAATAATATAGGATAATGCGAATTTAGTCTAAAGTTGTGTTGTGCCATATCATATCATATAGTTGAAAGGCTGTAAATTAATCCCAAATGTACATTTTTATTTGAATAAAAGCATAAGATAATAATAAAAAAAATGAGTGACATAGGAGCATTATCCCAAAGAAAATGTTAACCACCCAAACTTGCTCACATTTGAAAGGCTCAACGAATTTATATATTTTATGGTTTTCATTAATGAATTAATGTCATTTCCTACCACCCTTTTTCCTCAAGGTAACTAAAAAAACGAAGAGACTTACTAGCATCGAATATTATTAAATTAATGTAATTTTAATAAAATAAATATATATTATTTAATTGTGATCATGTTTTTTCAATACATGTCATGAATTCATTATCAACATATTAATTAATTTTTTTCGCTTTTCTTTTAAAGAAAATTTGACATGTTTTAAGTTTTTTTTTATTTAATTTAATTTAATTTAATTTTTTAAATAAAGAAGCACAAGATGAAAAGGATGAAGAGTATGTGATCGATTTGACTTGTCTCTTTTTTTCCTCCCCATTTTTGTCAGTGTAATTCAAAATTTAACAAAGGTAGGCTAATAAAAAAAGGAAGGAAAAAATGTGCGAAAAATATCTGTACTTAGGCAAAATTCGCAGTTACGCATCCTAACTTTGCGGGGGGTCCTATGACCTCCTAAGACTATTTTTACCGTATTTAACTGGTATATATTTGCCCCTTATCAAACATTTTTTCCTTACGCGTTCAATGTGCGTGAAATACACGCAGTGATCCAAGTGTCAAATATATGTCAGTTAAATACGGTAAAAAATAATTTAGGGGATCATAGAACCCCCCAAAGTTCAGAATGCGTAACTATAAATTTCGCCAAAATATAAGTATTTTTCGCACCTTTTTTCCAAAAAAGAATTTAAAATTTTATGTATTAACGATTAGGAAGTATTCATACAATAAAGTTATTTATTATTATTTTTTGTCCTAATTTATGTAATATATTTTCTTAGTCCATTTATTCAAAATAAAATCTTATTATTTGAAATCAATTTAATTTAATCAGTCATTCTCACTTCCCGTGTCATATCTACCATAGAGGCACTCCCATATTGTCCCGAACTTTCATTCCTAGTCCTATTAATCTTAGTATTCCTATATATCTATTTCAACATCTTTATTTATGCTATTTTTATCTTCTTGACGGGTAAGTTTTTGGACAACCAACACTTTACTCTATACAATATAATTGGTCTAACAACTTTATAATAATAACATTTAAGGCATACTGATATATTTTTATAACACAAGACATGAGCCTCCAGCATTTTAGTCACTTCCGCTCGAAATTGATGTGTAACATCATCGTTGGTCTCCCGATTTCTTGGATTATAGATTCAAGATATTTGAAACCTTTTCTCTTGGAGCTGACCTGTGTTTCGAATCTCACTTTCATATTTGTTTCATAAGTCATATTACTAAGCATGATATTTAAGTACCCTGTCTTAATCTTATTCAACCTAAATTCTTTAGACTTTAAAGTTTATCTCTAAATCTTCATTTATAGTTAACTCAATCACGTCTTGTCAATCAATACCATGTCATTTGTAAATAAATGAAATGGATACAAGTAAATTTCTTCATAAATTTTTTGGTGACGTGATAAAGATGTTAATTCATGTCGGACAAGAGGGTAAAAAAATTGATGATCAAAAGCGATAGTTGACCAACAAATATTGCGGTGAAATGATAAATAATCTTTCATTCTTAAATTAGAGATCTCATATTCAAACTCTAAACATAAAACTAGACTTTATTAGGGCACATGTAATCTCTAATTTAAAACTCTGACTTTAATACGAATATTGAATACCGAATAAAAGTTCAAAAAAGGGGCCAATTCTAGTTATAGGTACGTAAGCAGCAGAGCTCAAAAAGAACCTGCAGGATATATTCACCTATATTGTACGATAAAGATTTGATCAGAACCTATTAATTACTAATGCTTTTATTTAAAACAAAAGCAACATAGGTTAGCATATAACATAGCATATAGCATAGCATTGCGTTGGACTTGGAGAGAATTGTACAGACACTTTCAAGTACACTTTGGACAACACAATAAATAAGAATGATTCAGATAAAAAGAGAAAAAAATACAGACTTTTAATCAATGAAATTATCTTATTAGCTAGTGAAAAGTAAATGTACTTTGCCTTTTCACACTCAGATTCAATAGCTTTTGAGAGACATTTTTGAGTGAAGGGTCAAATAGAGGGGTTATTAGGTAAACGGGATAAGGTGGAATATATCAAGACTAAGCCTGATATAAGATTGAAGCTCCATCATCTAGCAAATATTGTATAAATCTTATTTAAGACTTAATCTAGGGATGTTCCATCCTATCCCATTCAATTTGAGAATTTTTATCCCATTTCTTAAGTGGGACAAATAATCCAGGGATTAATCGTAGGATAATTTAGTTCTCATGTCAAATGACCACTTAAAAGTATTTTTTTGAGCTTCAAATATGAATTATTAGGATTTAGATGTGTGAGTTTTTTATCTGAATCATCATCAAGAATTTACCGAACCACACAATTATCAACTGTTCACTTTTTCTACCTGAACAAATGGAAATATTTCAGGTTGAACTTACACGGCGTAACAGTTCAAGTATAACAACAACAACATACTTAGTATAATTCCACAAACTGAGGTTTGTGGAGAGTAGAATATACCGGACCTCACCTCTACCTCAAAGATAAATAACCTGTTTCCGATAGACTCTTACTCCATAACAGTTCAAGTATGAAACTAAAAAAACTAGAACAACTCACCTCTGTTTTCTTGATCCTTTTAACTCATTTTTTTTTCTTTGTTTTGCTATGAAGAAGATGCCAAAGTTAAACAAACTCTCTGCACATAACATAACCGTTGTTTGACCTTTTAACACTTGTCTATAACTTTCTGATCATTTCACCAACTTGTTTTCCTTAAATACCCCAAATTTTCTAAGTTTTATTCATTACTTCTTTCATTCATTTGCTTCTGTTTCTCCATTATTCAGCTTTCTTTGTTTCATCTGTTTCTTGATTTCCCGGTGGTACGATGATGTCTCAGGCAGCTATTATTCCAACACCAATGGCATCACATGAGAAAATTGTGAATGATCCAACTCTCTTCATGGAGTGCCTCAAGAATTTTCACTCTGTTTTGAGTACAAAGAACACGTAAGCAACTCTTTTTTTCTTCCGAGCTTTCACCTTTTTTGTATTTTTTTGTTAACTCGAACTGATAATCTTAAAGGTGGAGGTAAAATATTATTATTATTTTTTTCTCTTTTTTACTATTCGGAATAAGGTTGAAGGTGTTGTGTGCTGCTTACCACTAGAGCAACCCCTCTTATTACGTAAGCTAACCTTTTTTTAAAGAAAAGTTATATTCCTCAAAGCTTTAATTTTTTTTGTTTTCTTGATAACTAGAACCGTATATTTTTTAAGTTATAGGTGTAGGATACTGATCATATGAGCAACCCCTTTTATTACATAAACAACTTTTTTTAAGAAAAGTTCCTCGGAGCTTCTACCTTTTTATTTTGATGGAAGGTGACATTCTTCCTCTCTGACGAATTTCTAAAAATAGAAGAAATACACAAAAAATCAAAGGGATAAAAGAATATACATAATAATTTTAACTTTTTAATATGATATAATTTTCCAAAGAAGATGATTCAGATGAATTGGTGTCTCGGTAGTTCCGCCACTAATGGGGTGGATTCATTCATGAGTTGACCATGTATATTTTAAAAGCACTTACTTTATAAAGTTTGACTTAATTAATTAATGTCTGTTGTGGTTTGATTCTTTTCGGAATTTCATGTAGTGTACACTGTGCCTTTTAATCGTTGATTTATTCTCTTTTTTATTTTTGATTTAATTAAGGATTCCTGTGATTGGAGGAAAGGAGCTTGATTTGCATGTCTTATATGTTGAGGTGACAAAAAGGGGTGGCTTTGACAAGGTAAAAATGTTTCTCCTTTTATTTTCTTCTTCTACTTCTTATTTGTTTCATATATGATATATCTTGTTATTTATTTTCTTTTATTAAAAAGAACAAAACTAAGAAATACAAATATTATTTTGTTGTATAGGTTGTAGCTGAGAAGAAATGGAGAGAAGTGAGTTCTGTATTTAGCTTTTCTCCAACCACAACAAGTGCTTCATATGCATTGAGGAAACATTATTTCACTTTGCTTCATCACTTTGAACAAGTTTACTTCTTCAGGCATAATTTTCCAGGTTAGTACGATTTCATATGTGTTAATTTCTTTTGTACTAAATATATAGATATATTTCCACATCAATGTTCTATTTGTTTTGCTATGTCATAACGTTTGTATGTATGCGATAACGTTTATATTCCCTTGTATATTTAGGATCAAGGTGTTTCCAAGCAGAAGGGACAATTGATGCCAAATTTGATTGTGGTTATTTTGTGTCCATGAAAATGGGATCTGAAGTTCTTAGTGGAGTACTTTATCATCCCCACCAACAAGCTCCATCATCTTCTTCAAAATTAGCTGCACAAAATTGCAATGCGGTTGTACCTTACAATGCACCACGTCACCACCATACTGGGCGGAGGAACAGGAGGAGGAAAAATGGTGATCCTAATCACCCAAAAGCTAACAGGAGTGGATACAACTTCTTCTTTGCGGAAAAACATGCCATGCTCAAATCTCTTTATCCGCATAAAGAGAGGGAATTCACAAAAATGATTGGAGAATCTTGGAATAATCTTTCTCCTGAGGAAAAAATGGTAATCATATTCAAATCAACCATTTAGTATATTCTGAATACTGAAAATTCATCATAAATTTAGAATGATAAACTAATTATTACGTAATATTGGACCGTGGTCTTTCAATGAGCGACATGGATAGTAAAGATTCATAAGTCGATCCATCTTGTTTGGGATTATCAAGCTCGAGCAATAAAACAAAAATTATATTTTTTAGTGACAGTGAGAGAGAGTGATAATGATTGTTAATCTATACATACAGGTCTATCAAAACTATGGAGTGAAAGACAAGGAAAGGTACCAGAAGGAACTGAAAGAGTATAAAGAAAGAAAGATGACCGAATCAGCTTCCTACTAAAGGTGATCGACTGGCAGAAGAAAAAGAGAAGGAGAATAGTCTTGACATCAACTTGTAAATTGTTGTATCGTAGTGTAGTTTCAAAGCTGTAGCTTATTCTGAGGATCAAAACTTTGTTATAACTTATGTAGGATAGTTCAAAACTATTTTCCAAGTGAAGTTTCTCAAAACATTTGTTTTCCTAGACTAATTCTCTTGCTTATAGATGGTTATGTTTCAAACTTTGGTGATCACTTCAAAAACTCTACCATAATTAAAAAATATAGGATCCCCCCTCCCAAAAAACTAAAAATAAAAATTACCCCTTTGTATTAGCACCCACCCTTTTTGCTCGTTGAAGGGAATGAGGGGTGCTTATCATTCGAATTATCCCTCTCGTCCACCAAAAAATAATCTATTTTTGGCATGAGGATGTAATTGCTTGTAGGAGTTATGCATAGTCCACATTGCCATGAATCAATTTTTCTTTGTTTTTCTATGAAAGAAGAAGCCAATGTTTTAACTCTCGTGTAAAAATCTCTGATACTTTCATCTAAAATGGTCTAATTTGTATTCACTACCTCTTTTACTGCTTGGCTTCTGTTTCACCGGTTTCTTAATTTTATTCTTACATTCTTTCTCTTATAGACGCAATAGACAATGGTATAGTTGGATTTTCACTTACATTTTTTTTTTAAATAGACAAAAATATCAAAGGTATAAAATAAATATATACAAATAATCATAATTTTTTTATGTAGTATAATTTTATGACGAAGATGATTCAGATGAATCCACGCCTCCCTAGTTTTGTCAATAACGAGGTGGATTTAATTATGGGTTGACCCTATATATTTTAAAAGTACTTACTTTATAAGGTTTGAGTAAATTAATTAATGTCTATTGAGGTCCGACTCTTGCACGGATTCCGCACATAAGGAAAGCCTTATTGCACCGAGCTACCCCTTTTAATGCTCGTATAATGTCTGATCTCTCTCTCTCACTCGGTTTACTTAAGGGTTTCTGTGATTGGAAGGAAGGAGCTTGATTTACATGTTGAGAAGACTAAAAGGGGTGGCTTTGACAAGGTAAAAGTATTTCTTCCTTTTAATTTTCTTCTTATAATTATTTTTTTCATCCATATATGCATCTTGTTATTATTATTTTTTAAATGGTTGAGAAGACTAAAAGGGGTGGCTTTGACAAGGCAAAAGTATTTCTTCCTTTTAATTTTCTTCTTATAATTATTTATTTCATTCATATATACATCTTGTTATTATTTTTTTTTATAAAACCAAAGAAATTCAGAAAATATACAAATATTGTTTTGTTGTATAGGTTATAGCAGAGAAGACATGGAGAGAAGTGAGTTCAGTATTCAAGTTTTCTCCAACCACACCAGTGCTTCATATACATTGAGGAAACATTATTTCACTCTGCTTCATCAATTGAAACAAGTTTACTTCTTTAGACATGAAGTTTTGAATGATATGTTTCCAGGTTAGTAAGATTTCATCTGTGTTAATTTCTTTTGTACTAAATATATAGATATATTTTCACAACAATGGTCTATTTGTTTTGGTATGCAATAACGTTTGTATGTATGTGATAACATTTTGTGTGTTATTACTAGGCTAAGACATATTTAATTTTCACCTCGATTGATTATTCTGAGTCTAATCTTTCTTTGTTCTAATACGGGAGTAACTACACGAGCTGCTTTTTACCATGTGTCATATATTATGAAGTCAAGATACTCTCTCCCTCCCAAATTTTCTAATTTAATTTCCCATTTTACTTGTCTTTTTTTATTAATCAAGACAAGACAATTTTTTTTTTTTCATGTTTTACCCTTTGCACTAATTTCTTTTTCTTCAAATTAAAATATAAACATCATTTAATGGGGGTACTATGGTAAGCTAGACATGTTATTAATTATTTTTCTTAATCAATGTGTCATATCAATTTGGGATGGGTAATTTGAGATGGAGGGAGTACTTTTAAGAGACGTGTCATGAAATAACTCCTTAAATTTTGATGCATCTATTAAAATCATTTAATAATAGTAATTGAAAGTGTTATTTGACCAAATTGCACGTTTTATAAGAAATAACTAGTTCAAGGATTTTGATTATGTATGTGATAACATTTGTGTGTTATTACTAAGCTAGACATAGTCAATTTTTACCTTGATTCCCAAGTCTCTTCTTTTCCCGTTCTCATTGAGGAGTAGCTACACGAGCTACTTTTTGTCATGTGTCATATGACATGAGGGCGAGATATTTTTAAAGACGTGTCAAAGTATAACTCCTCCAGTTTTGACATATCTATCAAAAAAATATTTAATAATAGTTTATTTGACTATATTACACTTTCTAAGAAATAACTAGTTCTAGAATTTTGATCTTTATTTAGTACTAGGCCAGATTCCCCCCCCCCCCTCCCCCCACCAATTTACTCTGATATGCGTTAATATTTGAGTTATATTATTAGACTAAAATTTTTCATTTTTCACCTCGATCTTTCCAAGTCTCCTCTTTCTCCATTCTCATCAAGGAAAGCTACTTTCGGCCATACGTAATATGACATGAGACCGATGTTAGTTTTGGCTCATTTGTCCCACATCGGAAAATTAACATTTTTGGAGGAGGTTTTGAACTAATAAAAAGAAACTCTACCTCCTCCATTTGTATCATCCCAAAATCATCTCTTCTTCCACAATTAATAAAAATATTGGGTGGTCGGAGATTAAGCCTAATTGGCTGAACTCCGTTACCAAATTTTTTAGTGTCTTTATTTTTAGTATTCAATATTATTTGTCGGGTATTTCTTTTGTTGTTTTGTTTTAGTGGAAAAATTGCCTGATTTTCCTATGAACAAGACACTTGTGGAGAAAATGCGTTGTATGTTGTCTAACGCTCAATATCTCGTCAATTATTTGCCATCATCTACTATAGGTGGCAAAACTCCATTAGAAGAATGGTCTGGAAAACCTGTAATTGATTATGATACTTTGCATGTTTTTGGTTTTATTACATATTATCATGTGATTGAATCAAAATTGGATCCACGAGTAAAGAAGGCTCTTTTTATGGGCTTCAATGCTGGAGTTAAGGGGTACCGTTTATGGTGTCTTGAGGCAAAGAAGACAATTATCAGCAGGGATGTTACCTTTGATAAATCTGCCATATTGAATAAGGTAAATCTAGAGAAAGCTGATAGTACTATGAAGCAGGTGAAGAGTAATCCAAAGTAGGTGGAGTTTAAGAAGACAGTGGTGACCCCAGCATAAAGCACTATTACTGATTCTACTATGGCAGAAGAAGAGTCAAATAAGGAAGAGGTTCCGACCCAATAACCTCTTCAGCAATCAGAACCAATTGTAGTTAGAAGACAGAGACAAAAAATTCAGAAGCCTGCTCGTTTTAATAACATGGTAGCTTATGCACTTCCAGTTACTGAAGAAGATGTTCCATCCACCTACCCAGAGGCTATTCAAAGCACAGAAAGTGGCAGTTGGGCTGGTTCAATGGAAGAAGAAATGCAATCTCTTAAGAAGAACGAAACCTGGAAACTGACACAACTACGGGAAGGCGGAAAGGCAATTGGGTGCGAACGGGTATTTGTAAAGAAAGAAGGATTTCCTAACAAAGAAGGCATTCGCTACAAGGCAAGATTGGTGGCTAAAGGCTATGCTCTGAAGGAGGGAATTGATTATAATAAGGTATTTTCTTCAGTTGTAAAACATTCCTCTATTAGAATTTTGTTGGCCTGGGTAGCGCAGTTGAATTTGTATCTAGATCAACTTGATGTGAAGACCGCGTTCTTACATGGTGATTTGAAGGAGAAAATCTATATGACTCAGCCAGAAGGATATAAGGTTGCTGGTAAAGAAGCTTGGGTTTGCAAACTTAGCAAATCATTGTACAGACTGAAACAGTCTCCGAGAATGTGGTACAAATGATTTGACATGTTCATGAAGGGTCAAAAGTATAGGAGAAGAAAATACGATTATTGTGTGTATTTACGCAAACTTCAAGATGGTTCCTACATCTATTTACTCTTATATGTTGATGATATGCTGATTGCAGCAAAGTTCCAAGTTGAGATTAATAGGTTGAAGGCTCAAATGAGTAAAGAGTTTGAGATGAAGAACTTGGGGGAAGCCAAGAAAATTCTCGGCATGGAGATAAATAGAGATAGAGAGAAGGGAAAACTTTGACTGTCACAGAAGCAGTATTTGAAGAAGGTACTATAACATTTTGGTATGCATGATGATTCATAACCTATAAGTACCCCACTTGCTCCTCATTTGAAACTGAGTAGCAAATTATCTCCGACAACTGATGAAGAGCGAGAATACATGGCAAAAGTCCTGTATGCAAATGCAGTTGGAAGCTTAATGTATGCAATGGTATGTACAAGACCAGATATTTCACAAGCTGTTAGTATTGTTAGAAGGTACATGCATGATCCGGGAAAAGGTCATTGGTAAGCTGTGAAATGGATTCTGCGGTATCTACAAAATACCATAGATGTTGGATTGATATTCGAGCGGGATAAAACACTTGGTAAATGCATAGTTGGATATTATTTTTCTGATTATGCAGGTGATTTGGATAAGCGACGTTCTACAACTGGATATTTGTTACTTTAGCAAGGGCGGCAGTTAGTTGGAAGTTTACCTTGTAGTCTACAGTGGCTTTGTCTACAACAGAGGCAGAGTATATGACGATTACAGAGGCTGTGAAGGAAGCAATTTGGCTTCATGGGTTGCTTAAAAACTTGGGAGTTGGTCAGAGACAACTTGAGGTATATTCTGACAGTCAGAGTGCTATTCATTTAGCAAAGAATCAGGTCTTTCATGCACGGATGAAGCATATTGATGTTCGCTATCATTTTGTGTGGGAAATTCTCGAAGAGGAGGAGATATTTCTCCAGAAGATTCATACTACGGAGAATTTTGCAGATATGTTAACCAAGGTGGTTACAAGGGCTAAGTTTGAACACTGTTTAAACTTGTTTAATATCCTGCACATTTGAAGTTACCACCTCACGGCGCAAATTGGAAGCACCGAATTTTTTTTTTAATTATTTGTTTGTTTGAGCAGATTTGTATTTTGGTGGGATTGAAATTGAGCCAAGGTGGAGATTTGTTAGTTTTGGCTCATTTGTTCCACATCAAAAAATTAACATTTTTGGAGGAGGTTTTGAACTAATAAAAGAAACTCTACCTCCTCCATTTGTATCATCCCAAAACCTTCTCTTCTCCCACAATTAATAAAAACGTTGGGTGCTCGAAGATTAAGCCTAATTGGTTGAACTCCGTTATCAAATTTTCTGGTGTCTTTATTTTTAGTATTCAATATTATTTGTCGGGTGTTTCTTTTGTTGTTTTGTTTTAGTGAAAAAATTACCCGATTTTCCCAACAACCGAGATACTTTTAACATACGTTTCAACATATAACTCCTTAAGTTTTGACGCATCTATTGAAAACATTTAATAATTGTAATCGAAATTGTTATTTGACCAAATTGCACTTTGTATGGCTGGCAGAAAAAAAGGAGCAGGAGTTGTAGATCAACTTGTAAATTTTTTCATTGTAATGTAGTTTCAAAATTGCGGCTTTTTCTGTGGATCAAAACATTGTTTTTTCCTAGACTAATTCTCATGCTTATAAGATGATCTTGCTTATCAAAGTACTAGTTTTGGAATAGGTGCGTTGCATGAGTTATCTAGTGTTAATTACTTCATGCAAAATATCAAAAATTAGAAAATATTTGTTTTTCTAGACTAATTCTCATGCATATAAAATGGATTTGGTTATCAAAATACTAGTTTTGCAACACATGTGTTGCATGAGTTATCCAGTGTTAATTGCACCGTGCATAATTTCTTAAATTGATTCTTGAATTCTTAACTTTGTTTCCTCGTCGATCATTAGGATAATAGAAAGTAACAATAATCATTTAGCATCATGAGATCAACATGTATTTCATTGTACTATAGTTCCAAAACTGCAGCTCTTTCTATGGATCAAAACATTGTTATAGCTTATGTAAGATAGTCCAAAACTGTTCCAACAATGTAGTTTCTTTTACATTTGTTTTCGTAAACTAGTTCTTATGCTTATATGATGGTCTTTCTTATCAAGTTTTATATATTAACTATCATTTGTGTGACTTATCTATTTGAACTATCATCAAATGTTTATCAAACACACCTCAATAATCAGTTGTTCTCTTTTTTCTATCTGAACAGTTGTGATATTTTAGGTTAAAAAAAATGAACAACTGATAGTTCAGTACACAAATTAGTTTAATTTGTATTCATTACCTCTTTTATTGTTTGGCTTCTGTTTTCTCCATTACTAAGCTAGCTCTGTTTCACCGAATTCTTAATTTTCCGGTGAATATATAAGCAATTTCCAGTGGTATGATGATGTCTAGGCAACAATTGTTCCTACACCATTAGCGTCGCATGAGAAGATTGTGTCACGACCCGAGCCGAGGCCCTAGCCGTGATAGGTATCCTGAACCACGAAGGTCCGAGAAACCCCTTAGCATACGATCATAAGCATAACCAATAAGAAGTAAATGTACAGAAGATAAACAAAAATATGATAGGGCTTTTAGTGTAGTGAAAGAAAATACGTCATAACATCGATTCATAAAAATTAACATCCGTCTAAACCAGTCTATGAAGCCTTTACTGAGCTGAACATACTAGTCTGTCTAAACTAGGACAAGACCCCTGACTGGACCATAAAACAAATGAAACTAACATATGGATAGAATGCCTTTAGAAGTAAGGGAGTCTCACCAACTCTGACTATCTGAGGGAAATCTACTGCTGAGCTTGACCACGGGACTGTGCCTCAAAACCTGCATTATAAGGGTCAATACTTGAAAAGTACTGGTATGCAGAACTAACCTAAAATAACGCATAATTTATGCAAAATAATTGAGAGCATTGCGAAATCAATTTAGCATAATAGAGGTAAAACACACCGGCATGGTTAAAGAGTTTCAAACCATGAAGGTAAAAACATATACAACACTCTTTGTTTTACTTCTGAACTAGATTATACATCCTACATACATAGTACCCACGGACTATATGGGTCCGCCATTAGATCGTCGGTCAAGCCCCCACCCCAAATTTGTCGCAAGGGGTGGAGTACTGATATCTAATACACCACAGGACCGTCGCCAACTTACAATCCCTAATTCTAGGATATCTTAATCTCGTGTCGGCAAAATACAATTTTGAACAATGAGTTATCTGAACTCGCGCCTTCTTCGGGTAACCATCTAACTCTCTTTAATCTTAATTTTAGTCATTTAAAATCATGCTTCATGCTCAAAATGTTTATTCTTTTCATGTAAGAGGGCACTCCATTATAGGTATCGTCATACCTAGACTTGCAAGCCATATCATATAATATCAAATCCATAGCCCTTTTCATTCTAAAATATGTTATTGACCACCCAAAAGATTTAAACATCACGTGAGAGTTCTTATTTCAATTAGCATGTGAAACTTATGCAAAAATACTCTCTTTTTAATACTTTAACATGTGGTGGTCAATTCTCACATAAAACACATGCAGTTCTTCATTAGGAAATAATAACATTTAGAATAATAATCACCTTTTTAAAAAAATATGTAAAACAACCATGCTTAATAAATCAAGAGGAATTTAAAACTCAAGAATTATAATCATTCATAAAACAACCCTAACACCAGTCATACATAAATCTCATGATCGAAAAAGGGGACTCATAGTTCATGCTCTCAAACCCATTTCATAATTCATAACACGTTAAGACCATAAATTTCATCATGCAAGGGTGATTTCATAAATGATGCTCTTAAATCACTTTTCAAAACTCATAACATATGTACAAATGACTACAACTCAAGTTTATAGGAAAATCTCCTATTAATTTCATAATTTCATCAAACATGGATTCATGATGCATGCTCTTCAAATGGTTTCCAAAACTCATTAAATATACATACATATATATTTTCAAAAGTTGTTAAAACATTAGACTTATGCCCATGAGAATATGGATAGTCCCACATACCTTGAAATTAAAGAGAACATTGGGAAAATTGACCCTTGAAGCTTAAGTTCCTAAAATCCTAGGTGTTTTCTCCTTTCTTGCTTAAGAAATGAGGATTAGGAATTTAGTGAGGTGAAATAACGTGTTTATATAATAGCCTGTACTATTCTTAGCTTAGTGTAGCTTTTAGTTGCATGTATAAGGGGCTTAAGGCCTGGAATTTTCACTAAGTGTTGCGTATTTAGTCATTTTTTTGGGCCTCTGAACTTTTAAGATTTTTATTTTGGTCTTCCCGACCCCAAGACATTGGTTTTTGAGTTAATTCATGTTCAGAGAAGTAGGAAGTATGTCTTAGATTTTTCGAACAAGGTTTGGGGCATGTTTGGATCGTAAATCTAGTGGGTCACCATGATAAAACCGCATCGCAACCTTATTCCCGACTTCATATTTACCATGTCACAGAGAGGAAAATCAACTGCCGCAATTTGGACCACGTCGCGGTGAAGTTGTTGCGTCTAGTTCTATTTTAAGTAGTTGAGGGGCAATTGGGTCTTTCCCCCTCAACCCAAATCGTCCATAACATGAATTAGGACATCTATTAAGGAATTATTTTTCCTTCTTCTTCAATTCACACTCAAGAAAACCCTCCCTTTCCCCAAGAACAAAAATTCAACTCCTTTTCCCCCAAGTAATCTAGAAATCAAGTTCCTCAAGTTCAAGAACCTTCAAGAAAACATCAAGATTATGGTTTCATTCCCAAGTTAAGAAACTTAAGGTACGTGGAACTATCCTAAACTTCATGGGCATAAAAATTTATTCTTCAAACAAGCTTATAATATATATCTAGTTTCCTATACAAGATGGATTTTGAATTGGTTGAAGAACATGTATTGTAAATCCGTTTTAAGATGAAATCTTGCATAAACTATGAGATTATTTCCCCAAACCTAGTTTGTTTTCATGTATACATGTGTTATCAATTTGAAATCTATATGAGAGCAAGATTTATGTAAATTTCCTCTCTTGTTTCGAAACCTATTGTTTGACAATGTTATGAGTTGTTTACATGGATGGATTAAAAGATGAGTTTAAGTGTTTTTCCAAACATTTATGTATTGTTACTGCCTTATGAAAGAATTGAGAGGGGCTTTCCCTTGATTTATAAATGATCATAATTCCTAATAAAGAGCTTGCATGTAATGGATTGAAAAGATGACCACCCCTTGCCAAAGTTTCAAAAATAGAGTATTTTTCATGAGTTTTCATGTGTTTTGAATCTAAGACTCTCTCATGTTATGTTTAAAAGCTTGGTGGTCAAATGCCATGTTTTAATTGAAAGGATTAAATCATAATGTGATATGGCATATTTTTATATATGACTTGCAAGTCTTGGTATGGCGATAAAAAAAATAGACAATGCCATGAACGACTTAGAACAGAACAAAATACAGATTTTTCTCAGACTTCAGATAGTGATTTCAGTAAGATGCATGTTTCAAAAGGCCAAAAATGGCCTCTAAAAGAGTTAGGTGGTTACCCGAAGAAGGCACGAGTTCAGATAACTCATTGTCCAAAATTGTATTTTGTCGATACGGGTTTTATTATGTCACAAGATAGGGATTATACGCTAGCCTTATGCCATTTGGAGTATCAGATTTAGATACTCTAACCTTTGCGGAAAACTTGGGTTGGGGGCTTGAACATCGAGTCAAGGGCGGACTCCATATATCCCGTGGGATTGTAGATGTGTAGGGTGTACCACCTAACTCAGAAGTAAAACAAAGGGTTGAGCAGTGATTTGCAAAAATATTTTGAAGCTTATTGATTATGCCCATGTATTTCTAGTTATATTATGGTAAGTTGGTTACCAAAATTCTCTCACTTATTTTATATAAAATGTGTATTATTTTTTTGGATTACTCTATGTACCAGTACCTTTGTGTATTGACTCCTTATATTTTAGGTTTTGAGGCCCAGCCTCATGGTCCCGCTAAATAGTAGATTGTTATCAGACATTTAGAGTTGGTGAGTCTCCCTTACTTTGGAAGGCGTCTTGTTCACATGTGTTGATTTTCTTTTAATTTTAGTTCATGGTCCAGCCAGGGGTTTTGTCCCAGTTTTAGACAGATTATTGTTTTCAGTTCAATAAAGACTTCATAGACTTGTTATAGATTGTTTGGGATTTTTTTATTGACTTATGTCCCGCATTTGTTAAGTTGAAATAATAGAATTTCCATGTTTCCAGTTTACTTCCACATTATTATAATAGATGAGTTATGCTTATGATTACAAGTTAAGGGGTCTCTCAGGCCTTCAGGGTTTGGGATGCCCGTCGTGGCCAGGGCCTTGGTTTGGATCGTGTTAAATTTGGTATCAGAGCCTAGTCGCATAAAGTAGAGTCCTTTTTATGGGTTTATAGAGCGTCACACTTATGAGGAGGAAGCTACTAGGTGTTTAGGAATATTTCTCTTTCTTCATATTCTAGTTTGTGCTATAGAGTTTAAATATTCCCTAACTAATGGTTTCCTATATTTTAGAGATTGATCATGCCTCTCCATAGATCCAACGAGCAGAATACCCATGCTGAGGATGTCTGCCCTACTCATGGGATGAAAACCCATAATAGAGCTCGTACTCCAGAATTTATTGCTACTCCAGGGGTTCCTCCGATCGAGACCAGTCCACCTCGGGCTCCTCGGTCTGATATTAACCGTACCTAGCCTCCTTAGGGAGAAGTCTCAAATGTTGAGTCTGTCAATCCATCCATATGATTGCTTAGCTTGTGGCTTCTCAGTCCCTTTCGGTCTGGAGATGGTAGTTCTGTGCCCAGTTCATCTAAAATCACTCGGGTTGACCAATTCATGAATCTAAACCTACTCAACTTTACTGGCACAAGGGTTGAGGAGGACCCCCAAGGGTTTATTGATGAAATAGAGAAAATATTTAGAGTCATACATACTAGTAAGGTTGAATGGGTTGAGTTGGCAGTCTATCAGTTAAAGGACGTAGCTAACTAATGGTACAATAAGTGGGAAAATTTGAGGGGCGAGGATGCGGAACCTGCTTTATAGGGTGAGTTTGTAGAGACCTTCCTAGATTATTTATTTCCCAGGAGCTGAGGGAAGTAAAAGTTGAAGAATTCATGAATCTGAAACAAGGAAAGATGAGTGTCAAAGAGTATGCATTGAAATTCACTTAATTGTCCTGTTATACTCCAGAGTTTGGGCAACATGAGGTATCGCATGAAGAAGTTTGCATCTGGTCTCTCGAATAATTTGGTGTTAGAATGTAAGGGAGAACTGTTGAACAATGATATGGATTTCTCCAGGTTATCAGTACATATGCAGCAGGGAGAGGAGGAGAAGAAGAGGCAGGCAGAGGTAAGGTAAAAAGAAAGACAATCTAAGAGAGCTAGGTCTGCCGATCAGAATGTAAGTCAACATCAAGGTGGGAATTGGGATAACCAATGGTTTAAGAAGAAATTTTGGAGCAATTCTCAATCATCATCTAGTGCCCTGATGCCCAGACCTCCAGTTGATCGACAGTTTCATAATTATCAGCCTAGCAATGAGATGGCTGTGCAGGGTAATCAGTCCCAATGTAGTGTGGCTTAGTCGTACCGATTATTCCATAATATGGGACTTGCGGTAAGAATCACCTAGAAAAGTGTTAGTGGGGTAGGCTGGTGTTCTATACTTGCAGTCAGCCAGGTAATATTCAAAGAGACTGTTCTTTAGCTAGGGGAAATTTTGGAGGTACTAAGTCCCAGCCAAATTCCACAACTCCACCACCTAAGTGTAATACTTGATTTGGGGTCTACCTTGTCTTATGTGACCCCTTATATGGGAGTTAGTTTTGGTTTTAAGCCCGAAGATATTCCAAAACCCTTCTCTATCTCTACTTCTGTTGGTGACTCCATTGTGGCTAGTAGAGTTTATAGAAATTATGTGGTGTCTATTTCTTGTCATGATACTATGGCTGATTTTATAGAACTAGACACGATTGATTTCGATGCTATCCTGGGAATAAATTGTCTACATTCATGTTATGCTACATTAAATTATAGATCCAGAAAGGTTACCTTCTCTTTTCCAAATGAGCCAGTGATAGTGTGAGAGGGATATTCTATAGCACCTAGTGGAAATTCTTATCTTCTCTTAGGGCCCGTAAGCTCATATCAAGGGGTTGTTTGTATCATATTATTCTGGTCAAAGATTTTAGCATTGAAAGTCCTTTCCTCTAGTCTTTTCCTGTTGTTAATAAATTCCTAGAAGTCTTTCCTTATGACCTACCGGGGATACCACCAAATAGGGAGATAGCTTTTGGCATTAACCTATTGCTGGACACCTGACCTATTTCTATTTTTCCATACAGAATGGCACCTGCCTAATTGAAAGAGTTAAAAGAACAGTTAAAGGACCTTATTGACAAAGGCTTTATTCGTCCTAGTGTCTCTCCCTGGGGTGCTTTGGTACTCTTCGTGTGTAATAAAGAGGGCTTATAAATTACCGTCAGCTAAACAAAGTTACAGTTAAAAATAAGTACCCTCTTCCCAAAATTGATGACCTCTTTGACCAACTCCAAGGTGCCAAATATTTCTCTAAAATAGACCTTCATTCAGGGTACCATCAGTTGAAGGTTAGGGAGGATGACATCCCTAAAATGGCATTCCAAACCAGATACAGTCACCATGAATTCTTAGTCATGTTCTTCGGGCAGACTAACGCCCCCGCGACATTTATGGATCTAATGAATAGGGTGTTTTGTTAGTTTCTAGATCTGTTCGTCATAGTCTTTATTTATGATATATTAATTTACGCTAAGAGTGAGGAGGAGCACGCCAATCACCTCCGAGTCTTCTTTTAAACTCTTATGGACCATGAGTTATTTGCAAAGTTTTCCAAATATGAATTCTGGCTTAGTGCTATTGCCTTTCTGGGGCATATTATTTCTAGCGATGGGACTAAGGTCGACCCCCAAAAGGTTGAGGAAATGAGAAAATAGCCCAGACCTACGAATCCAACTGACATTTGGAGCTTCTTGGGTTTGGCAGGGTATTACAGGAGATTTGTAGAGAGTTTTTCATCCATAGCTGCTCTACTTACAAGATTAACTCATAAAAAGGTGAAGTTTTTGTGGTTTGATTCTTGTGAGAATAGTTTTGATAAAGTGAAAGACAGGTTGACTATCGCTCAGGTTTTGACCCTTTCTGAGGGTACGAAGGGATTTGTAGTTTATTGTGATGCATCCCAGGTAGGACTTGGGTGTGTACTTATGCAACATGGTAAGGTGGTGGCTTACGCATCTAGACAGTTAAAGATGCATGAGAAGAACTATCCCACCCATGATTTTGAGTTAAAGTCTGTGGTGTTTGCACTAAAAATTTGGCGTCATTATCTTTATTAGGGGCATATTGACATTTTTACTGATCATAAAAGTTTGCAGTATGTCTTTACATAGAAAGAGCTAAATCTCAGACAACGGCGGTGGTTGGAGTTGTTGAGGGATTATGACATGAGCCTGTAATACCACCCAGGTAAGGACAATGTGGTGGCTGACGCCCTTAGCAGGTTGTCCATGGGTATTCTTTCTCATGTGGAGGAAGTAAAGAGGAATATGGTGAAGGATATTCATCAGCTTGCTAATTTGGGAGTCCGACTCCTGGATTCCAAGGATGGAGTGGTGTTCGTAAAGAGGTAGCTAAATCTTTCCTTTGTGCAGAAGTTAAGGAAAAGCAGACCAGAGATTCTATTTTGATGCAGATTAAGGAATATGTTGGTCAACAAATGGTCATTGCTTTAGAATTGGAGGTGATGGTATCTTGAGATACAAAGGCAGGTTATGTGTGCCAGATGTGGGTGGGTTATGAGAAAGGATCCTCGACGAAGCTCATACTTCCAGGTATGTTGTTCACCTTGGCTCTACTAAAATGTATCATGATCTCAAGGAAATTTATTGGTGGACTAACATGAAAAGAGATATTGTTAACTTTGTCGCTAAGTGTCTAAATTGTCAAAAAGTCAAGGTAGAACATTTGAGACCAGGTGGCACTTCCCAAGAGATAGATTTTCCTTTATGGAAATGGGAGATGATCAACATGAACTTTATTATAGGACTTCCAAAATCCCGAAACCAATACAACTCTATTTGAGTAATTATAGATTGGATGACCAAGTCTGCCCATTTTCTTCCCGTGCGGACTAATTGTTCGAGGGACAATTTTTCTAAGCTGTACATTCAGGAAATAGTTCATTTTCATGGGGCTCCAGTATCTATTATATCCGATCGAGGGATACAATTCTCTTCTCAGTTTTAGTGATCTTTTCAGAGTGGTTTAGGTACCCGAGTAAATCTTAACACTGCTTTTCATCCTCAAACAGATGGGTAGGCAGAGCGCACCATTCAGACCTTAGAAGATATGTTGAGGGCCTGCATGATTTACTTTAAAGGTAGTTGGGTGGATCACTTGCCGTTGATAAAATTTGCCTTTAACAATATCTACCACTGCAATATCCAAATTGCTTATTTTGAGGCTCTATATGGGAGAAGATGTAGATCACCGATTGGGTGGTATGAAGTGGGTAAAAATTGTTTGTTTTGGCCTGACCTTTTTCATCAGGTGATGGATAAGGTGAAAGTCATGAGAGAATAACTTAAGACAGCTCAGAGTCATCAGAAGTCCTATGCCGACATTAGAAAAAGGGAGTTAGAGTTTGAGGTTGATGATTAGGTGTTTCTAAAGATCTCCCCTATGAAGGGAGTCATGATATTTGGGAAGAAAGGAAAGCTCAGTCCTCGTTATATAGGCCTATATCAGATTATGAGAAGGATTTGTGGAGTTGCTTATGAGTTAGATTTTCCCGCAAGTTTAGCTTCTGTTCATCCTGTATTAAATGTATCAATGCTGAAGAAATGTATTGGAGATCATTCGCTTGTGTTGCCTATTGAATAAATCAGAGTGAAGGATTCCTTATCGTATTAGGAAGAACTCATAGCTATACTAGATCGATAAGTTCTTAAGTTGAGGAGTAGAGAAATAGCTTCGGTTAAAGTGATGTGGAAGAATCAAATATTGAGGAAGCGGCTTGGGAGTCAGAGAATGACATATGTGCACGATACCCATCACTCTTCAAGTTTGTAGATGATAATAAGTAAGGTATTGATTATATCTTACTCCTTTTAGTTTCTGTAATTCTTTAAACCGTGCTTAATGTATTTCGAACCATCATTCGGAGACAAATGATCCCAGGGGGGATAATGTAATACCCCACACTATTCTTAGCTCAATTCATCTTTTAGTTGCATGTATAAGGGGATTAAGGACTGAAATTTTCACTAAGTGTTGGGGACTTAGTCTTTTTTTTGGGCCTTTAAACTTTGAGGATTTTTATTTTGGTCTTATCGACCTCGAGACATTGGTTTTTGAATTAATTCATGTTTAGGGAAGTAAGAAGTATGTCTCAAGAGAGTTTTGGATTTTTCTAACAAGGTTTGGAGCATGTTTTGATCGTGAATCTAGTGGGTCACCACGATAAGACCACGTCGCGCTCTTATTCTCGACTTCACACTTACCACGATGTGGAGAGGGAAATCAACTACCGCTATTTTAGACCGCGTCACAGTGACATTGTTGCATCCAGTTTTGGTTTTAAGTGGTTGAGGGGAAATTGGATCTTTTCCCCCTCAACATAAATCGTCCATAACATGAATTGGGATATCTATTAGGGCATTATTTTCCCTTCTTATCCAATTCACTCTCAAGAAAACCCTCCCTTTTCCCCAAGAACAAAAATTCAACTCCTTTTCCCTCAAGTAATCTAGAATTCAACTTCCCAAGTTCAAGAACCGTCAATAAAGTATCATGATTAAGGTTTCATTCCTTAGTTAAGAAACTTAAGGTACGTGGGGATATCCTAAACTTGATGGACATAAAAATTTATTGTTCAAACAAGCTTATAATATATATCTAGTTTCCTACGCGAGATGGATTTTAAATTAGTTGAAGAATATGTATTGTAAAACTGTTTTATGATGAAATCTTGCATAAACTATGAGATTATTTCCCCAAACTTGTTTTTTTTTCATGTATACATGTGTTATCAGTTTGAAAGCTAGATGAGAGCAAGATTTATTAAATTCCCTCTCTTGTTACGAAACCTATTGTTTGACAATGTTATGGGTTGATTACATGGATGGATTAAAATATGAGTTTAAGTGTTTTTCCAAACGTTTATGGATTGTTACTGCCTTATGAAAGAATTGAGAGGGGCTTTCCCTTGATTTATAAATGATCATAATTCCTAATAAAGAGCTTGCATGTAATGGATTGAAAAGATGACCACCCCTTGCCAAAGTTTCAAAAATAGAGTATTTTTCATGAGTTTTCATGTGTTTTGAATCTAAGACTCTCTCATGTTATGTTTAAAAGCTTGGTGGTCAAATGGCATGTTTTGATTGAAAGGAATAAAGCATAATGTGATATGACGTATTTATATATATGACTTGCAATTCTTGATATGGCGATACCAAAACAGATAATGCCATGAGCGACTTAGAACAGAACAAAATACAGATTTTTCTCGAAATTTAGATCATGATTTCAGTAAGATACATGTTTTAAAAGGTTAAAAATGGGCTCTAAGAGAGTTAGGTGGTTACCCGAAGAAGGCATGAGTTCAGATAACTCATTGTCCGGAATCGTATTTTGCCGATATGGGTTTTATTATGTCCCAAGATAGGGATTATAAGCTGGCCTTGTTCCCTTTGGCGTATCAAATTTAGATACTCCAACCCTTACAAAAAAATTGGGTTGGGGGCTTGGACGCCGAGTTAAGGGAGGATTCCATATAGCCTGTGGGATTGTAGATATGTAGGGTGTACCACCTAGATCAGAAGTAAAACAAAGGGTTGAGCAATGATTTACAGAAATGTTTTGAAGCTTATTGATTAGGCCCTTCTATATCTTGATATATCATGATAAGTTGGTTTCCAAAATGCTCTCACTTATTTTATATAAGATGAGTGTTATTTTTTTTTGGATTGCTTTACATACCAGTACCTTTGTGTATTGACCGCCTATATTATAGGTTCTGAGGCCCAGTCCCGTGGTCACGCTAAATAGTAGATTGTTATTAGACATTTAGAGTTGGTGAGCCTCCCTAACTTTGGAATACATCTCATTCATATGTGTTGGTTCCCTTTTGATTTTATTTCATGGTCCAGATAGGGGCCTTGTCCCGGTTTTAGACAGATTATTATTTTCAGTTCAATATAGACTTCGTAGACTTGTTATAGATGATTCAGTATTTTCTTGTTGACTTATGTCCCACATTTGTTAAGTTGAAATAATAGAACTACTATGTTTCCAGTTTATTTCCACATTATTATAATAGATGAGTTATGCTTATGATTACAAACTAAGGGGTCTCTCAGGCTTTCATGTTTCGGGATGCCCGTCACGGCCACGGCCTTAGTTCGGGTCGTGATAGTTTAAAACCTTATATTCTTCCATAAAGAGTTGGGAACAGTTACAAGATATTAAAAGACCTCAACGCCCTTAAAATATATTAAAAAGGAGTAACTTTTGACATCCAAAAGAGGCTCTGCGATATGACCCCATCGCGGACCACAAAGTCTGTGGCATGGACCTAAAGTGGAGCTGGAGGTCTGTGACACGGAGCCATATTAGACCTCCTCCAGTGGGTTTTCACGATACCTCCACAGTGCGGAACGTCCCCTTTGTGAAGCCAACCCCTTTTCAATTTCTAAAAGCACCCAACAGGTTCCATCCTTACTTAACATGGTTTACCATCGATATAGGGATCCTAAGGGCTTATTCTACGCATTTTTTTAGCGTTGAAAAGTACAGGGTGTAACAGTATCCCATCTTGGGGTCATTTATCCCCGAATGATGACCCAAAATACGCTAAGCAGGATTTAAAGAGTTACAAGGAATAAAATGAGCAAGATAAAGCTAGTACCTTCCATTATATCATCCGTGGATTCAAAGAGTGCTTGGTATCTTGTACGCATATCATCCTCTGACTCCTGAGTAGCTTTTTCAACTTCTTTATTCCTCCACAACACTTTAACTCTAGCTATCTCTTTACTTTTCAACTTCTGAACTTGACGCTCTAGGATATCTATAGGTTCTTCCTCATATGATAAAGAATCTTTTACACCAATCTCCTCAATATGTAACACAAGCGATTGTCTTCAATACACTTCTTAAGCATTGACACATGAAATACAGGATGAATCGAAGCTAAAATTGCGGGAAAATCTAACTCATAAGTAACTCTACCAACCGTTCTTGTAATCTGGTAAGGACCTATGTAGCAAGGACTGAGCTTTCCTTTCTTCCCAGATCTCATGACTCCCTTCATAGGGGAGACCCTTAGAAACACCCATTCACCAACCTCAAATTCTAACTCCCTTCTTCTAACATCTTCGTAAGACTTTTGGCAATCTTAAGTCTCTCTTTAATGACTTTAACTTTCTCCATCACCTGATGAACAAGGTCAAGTCCAAATAAATGGGTTTCACCCACCTCATGCCAACCAATCAATGACCTACACCTTCTTCCATAAAGAGCCTAAAAAAGAGCCATTTAGATGCTAGAGTGTTAGCTATTGCTATAGGCAAATTATATTAAAGGCAAGTGATCCACCCAAGTATCCTTAAAGTAAATCATACAAGCCCTAAGAATATCCTCTAAAGTATGAATTGTATATTCCGCTTGCCCATCCGCCTGTGGGTGGAAGGCGGTGCTAAGGTTCACTTTGGTACCTTAACCTTTCTAAAATGACGACCAAAATCAAGAAGAGAATTGCATATATCTATTGGATATAATGGATATTGGAGCCCCATGTAATCAAACTATTTCCTGAATATACAGCTTCGCATAATCATCTTCGGAATAATTAGTCCTCATAGGAAAAAAGTGGGCAGATTTTTTCATCCCATGTATAATTACCCAAATAGAGTCATATTGGTTCCAAGATCGCGGAAGCCCTGTAATAAAGTCCATGTTGATTATCTCCCATTTTCATAAGGGAAAAGCTATGTTCTGGGATGTACCACCTGGCCTCAAGTGCTCCACCTTAACTTGTTGGCAAATCAAACACTTAACTATAAAGTTAGCAACATATCTTTTCATGTTATTTCACCAATGAATCTCCTTGAGATCATGATACATTTTAGTGGAGATAGGGTGAACAACATACCTAGAAGTATGAGCTTAATCAAGAATCCTTTCTCGTAACCTATCCACATCCGAAACACGCAACCTACCTTGGTATCTCAAAATTCCTTCTTCTCCAATTTCAAAAGCCCTCACCTTTTGTTGACCAACATCTCCCTTAATGTCTGCATCAATATGGGATCTCTGGCCTAATTTTCCTTAACCTCTGCACATAGGGATGACTTAGATATTTCTTGAACGAACACCCTCCATCCTCGGAGTGTAGGAGTCAAACTCCTAGATTTGTAAGTTGATGAATGCCCTTGACCAGATTCCTCTTTCCTTCCTCCACATAAGAAAGACTACTTGTGGATAACCTACTAAGAGCATCAGCAACCACATTAGCTTTACTCTGATGATAGTGTAGGCTTATGTCATAATCCTTCAACAATCCAACCACCACCTCTGCATGAGATTTAACTCTTTCTGGGTGAACACATACTATAGACTCTTGTGATCAGTAAAGATGTCAACATACACCCCATAAAGATAATGACACCAAATTTTTAGTGCAAACACCACAATCACCAACTCTAAATCATGGATGGGATAGTTTTTCTCATGTACGTTCAAATGCCTTGATGCATAGGACACCACTTTACCATGCTACATAAGTACACACCCAAGTCCCACTCTAGACGCATCACAATATACCACAAAACCTTCTGTTCCCTCAGGAAGGGTCAACACAGGTGCAGAAGCCAACTTGTCTTTCAACCTCTCAAAACTATTCTCACAAAAGTCAGACCACAAGTATTTTACCTTCTTTCGAGTCAATCTGGTAACTGGAGAAGATATGGATGAAAAACTCTCTACAAACCTCTTATAATATGTTGCTAAACCAAAGAAGCTTTGAATATCGATAGGATTCATAGGTCTGGGCCATTTCCTTACTGCCTCAACCTGTAATGCCCTAAAATCTCATCCTAAGATGTCACACGATGCTTAAGGCTACAAGTAGCCCTAAGCTAACCCTTTGTGCCTGTTACTACTTATAACACTTGCTTTAGGATAGATAAGCTAAACAATGATGCCTTACTATGTCAACTATAATCCAAAATAACTAGAAATAATATTTGAATGGCAAAATACTAATAATCTGGAACACAACTTCAACTGACAGTCTAGTCTGGCAAACCCTCTATTACTCAAACTGGAGATCCATTGGGATGGACCCCCAACTGACTCGCAATGATCTGAAAGTAAAGCTCCAAACACTATAAAAGTAGAAAATCTGCAAATATAGGTCCTTGAACTATGAGGACTCATCAAGAACAAGGATGTAGATGAGATACTCGAATATCACTATCACTGCTAGGACTAAGCACCTATACCTACATTATGAGACAATGTAGCACACAGACGTATATGTGGATCAACACTTTGGAAATGTATTGAGTATATGGGGGTGTATGCATTTACATAAAATAATATCAATACTCTTTAATGAAATCATACATGCAAATAGGAATGACTCACATGGCATAAATAAGTCTAAAATATAAAACTCATAAATCATAAATAGCGAAACTTGTAACACAAATCTCGTGATTCATTATACTTAACTTTAAAATCTATATTCTCCTTTTATTCTCAGTACTTGAACGCTAAAGGAAGCTTTAAACAATACTTTCAAACTCCTGCTTTTATCTTGTGGAGAGTAAAAATTCCTTAAAACTTAAGGACTTAGAACTTTCAAGAACTTTTAACACTTAGGAACACTGGAACTCTTTTAGACTCGGGACACTTGGAACTCAGGAGTTTCTTCTAATTGACATAAACAATGTGAGATACATGGAGTCCAATGTCTTGCCCACATTGGGGAGAGCTGTTCTACCTTTGACATTGAAATAGAACCTTAACTTTAGTGATCACTTATCTTAATCCACTTAGGTAAATCAGAAACCTACGGGGGCACATAGTTTTGGGGCATGAGACCTTGGAATCATACCCAACTTAGTGCTAAATACTACTCCCATACTTAGCTCAAAACTTTTAGGAAATCTACCTCAAAATAACTCAAGGGTCTATAATGAAGACCAAAATATATTCCTCTTTTCTTTAAATCATAATCAAATGTGGATTCCTATCTTAGCTTAGACCCAAGGGGTCAAATCTTTAACTAAAATCTAAAAATAGCTTAGTTATGGGGTACTCATGACCCAAACAGTCTAGGATAATAAATCTTAAAATGGGGGTCTATTGACCCAAACAGTAAATCTCAAGTCAATATCTCAAAATTCATGCTTAAGAATGAAATTACTCATAAGGTATCTTGAAATCTATAATTTTCACCAAAAGGCATGAAAATACAATTAAAATCATATAATTCAACTCTCAATTCATGGTAAATATCAAAATCTTGCAATTAATGGAAATGGGTATAAACCCTAACTCAATTTCATGTAAAATCTCATAAATTACAGAAAACTTGTAATTTAAAATAAGCCTCTGGGCATAAGGGTGAAAGGATTACCCTTGTTCAAACCCCACATACCTTAGATTATGACTTATGGACGGAGAAGCTTGCTTGACACTCTCCTTTCGTACTTTGAGTAAGGGTTCTTGGAACTTTTGTCTTGGGAACCTCAACTATTAACTCAATTTATGAGAGCTATGATGGATTCTTGGAGTCCTTGAAGAAAGGATTTGTTCTTGTTCTTGAGGGAGAAACCGTAGCTTTGGAAATGTTTTAGGAGAAAGTGAAGTTATCTGATTTGATCTGGGTATATCAAGGTGTAAAAAGGTTAGAAAAGATCAAAACACCCTTTTAAAAATGATTTAAAATCACTGAGAGAAATATACGACGGTGGGTGCGATGGTCCATCGAGGTCTCGACGATTCGCTGGTCCTGACCGTCGCATCTGGGCCAGAACTCGGTTCACTATCTAATCTGCGATGATGGGTGCGACGGTCCATCGAGGTCTCGATAGTCCGTCGACCTTACTGTTTTGCTTAACCAGAATGGGGTGTCACTGCCTCCTCTGTGACGGTTTGTGCAATGGTCCATCGCAAGCTCAACGGTCCATAGGCCCTTTCCGTCGTAACTTGGCGATTTTACTGCTTTCTATAAAATGGCCATATCTTTCTCTTCCGAGGTTGGATTTCTACACAATGGGTATCATTGCAAAGATAATTCAATTTCCCACACAATAAAAAGTTATTTTTAGGAAAATTTAGGAAGGTTTAAACACTAATCACTTTGGAAGTCACTCCTTAATCTTTTAGGGCTGAAATTACACTTCACTTGACACACTCTAAAGACTTAGACTACGAGGGAAATTTGTGGGGTATTACACAACCTTTCGAGGATCAATCTTAATTCCATCACTAGAAACAATGTTCCCCAGAAAAGCTGTTGCACTAGGACAAAACTCACATTTAGAAAATTGGGCATGCAAATCATGGTCCTTAAGAGTCTGAAGGACTATTTGGAGGTGACTGGCATGGTCTTCCATCCTCTTAGAATAAATCAAAATGTCATCGATGAATACTATGACAAATAGGTCTAAAAACTGATGAAACACCTTATTCATGAGATCCATAAATGTGACAGGAGCATTAGTCAATCCGAAGGATATGACCAAGAATTCATAGTGACCATATCTAGTTTGAAAAGATGTCTTGGGAATGGAAGCCTCCCAAACCTTCAACTAGTGATAACCCGAATGAAGGTCTATCTTAGAGAAATATTTAGCACCCTAAAGTTGGTCAAAAAGATTATCAATTATGGGAAGAGGGTACTTATTCTTAACTGTGACTTTGTTTAGATGACGGTAATCTATACACATACGGAGGAATCTATCTTTCTTATGAATGAAGAGTATAGGAGAACCCCAAAGAAAGACACTAGGATGAATAAAGGCCTTGTTAAGAAGGTCTTTTAACTGCTCTTTTAACTCTTTAAATTCTACAGAAGACATCCTATATGGAGGAATAGAAATAGGCCGGGTGTTTGGCAACAGATCAATGCCAAAATCTCTCTCCCTATCTGGGGGCATCATAGGGAGATCATTAGGTAAGACTTTTGAGAATTCATTAACTACTGGAACCGAATGGAGGGAAGGACTCTCAAAGCTAGAATATTTGACCCAAATAAGATAGTATAAATAACCTTTAGATATGAGCTTAGGGGCCCTACGATAAGATATGGACTTCTCTCTAAGTGCAAGACAATACCCCTCCTACTCTATTACCAGATCATTAGGAAAATTAAAGCTGACCTTTCTGGTTCTAAACCTAATGTAGCATAACATGAATGGAGCTAATCCATTCCCAAAATAGCATCAAAATCAACCATGTCAAGTTCTGTCAGATCAACCATAGTATCTCAATGGAAAATTGATACCACACAATTTCTATTACTCATCTAGAAATGATAGAATCACCAACAGGGGTGGAGATAGAAAAAGGTTTAGAAATATTTTTGGGCTCTAAACCAAAATCGACAACCACATAAGGGATCACATTAGACAAGGTAGTCCCGGGATCAAGAAACATATAAAAATCATGATAAAAGATCTACAACATACCATTAACCATACCTGGTGAAGCCTTAGAGTTCTGACGTGTAGATAAAGTGTATAACCGATTACGACTACCTGCAGTAGCTGAAGTAGTACCCTTGGGTGGTAGAGCTATGTAAGCAGCTTATGACTTAGCACGTCCAAAATTTTCAGTAGTTGAGGGGATATCTTTCCTTATATGGCTTGGCTGATCACATCCAAAACATAGGCTGCTTTCGCAATAGCATCTTCCAGGGTGATTCTTTCCACAAGTACCATAGAGAGGGTATTGTATGAATGTCTGAGCACTCTGAGTTCTGGGCCTATTTCCTGGTTGGAATCATTGCTCACCTAGGGTACTTGGTATAGATGCACTTGCTGACGACTAAAAATTATTCCAAAATTTCTTCTTGGACTCTTTTTTGCTCGACCTTCCACCTTGATGTTGACTAATTTTCTGATTTGCCGACTTAGCTTTCTTAGTCTGTTTCTTCTCATCCCCCGCTTGATTTTTATTCTCCTCCTCCACCAGTTGCATGTACAACACTAACCTAGAGATATTCGTATCCTTGTTCAGCATTGCCCCATTACACTCTAGCACTAAATTAGTCGAGAGACTAGATACAAACTTTCTCATTCGAGCCCTAATGTTGCACACCAATCCGGAGCATAACAGGACAACTAGATGAATTTTAATGTATGTTCGTTGACCCTCATTTTCCTTTATTTTCGATTAATAAATTCCTTAGCCTTGGCCTCCCTTAATTCCTGAGGAAAGAAGTAATCTAGGAAGGCCTTTGAAAACTCCCCCTATGCAGTAGGTTCGACATCCTCCCCTTTCACCTCCTCTTAGTCATCATACCACTGGTAAGCTACATCTTTTAATTGCTAAGCTACAAGCTCTACTCTCTCAGTATCACTAGCAAGTATAACTCTGAATATCTTTTCCTTCTTATCTATGAACCCTTGAGGTTCCCCCTCAACATTAGTACCCATAAAGATGGGTGGGTTCAGACTCATGAAATGGCCAACCTGAGTGATTTCAGAAGAACCAGGCACAGAACTCACATCTACTGACTGACGAGACTAAGAATCTACAAGCTGAGCAATTATATGAATAGACTGACAGAACTCAAAATTTGAGACCTTTCTCTGAGGGGACTAAGTATGGTTGATACCAGACCTAGAAGCCCGAGGAGGGCTAGTTTAGACTTGAGGAACCTTTGGAGTAGCAGTGAACTCTGGGGTATAAGCTCTATCACGGGTCTATATCCCATATGTAGGGTAGACATCTTCAACATTTGTCCCAATGGGGACGGTGGCCCTGGTTCAGATTTTTTGCTCATTGGATTTATGGGGAGGCATGATCTGAAACAAAGAAAGTTAGAAGTTAGGAAACATTCAAACCCTATAGCACGAACTATAATATAAAGAATAAGAAAATATTCCTAAATGTCTTGTAGCTTTCTCTTTATAAGTATGGTGCACTACATACACATAAAAAGGAACCTTCCAATATGTGTAGACACGTAATTTTGTCCCTCCAAAAGATAAATTTACCCAATTTTACCTTATCCTACCGTGTACCCTCATCCATGTTATTATACCCTCACAAAATACAAAAAATAACAAACCTTGTCTTATCCTAATATTCTAACAACCCACCCAACTAAAAATTGACAACACATCCTAACCCCTACCCTCCTACCCCTACCCCACGTAACCACCCCTCCCCCACATTTCTTTGACACAAAGAAAAGAGCATATAGAGACACCATCCTTTCCATTTTTCAGGGGGGGGGGGGATGAGATCCAAAAAAAAAGGGAGAAAAAGAAAAAAAATCATCATCATCTTCACCAAAAAAAATACTCTCCACTGGCTACCACACACAGCACAGAGACTTTATTTTTTCACCATAATTCCTTCGACCTCACCGTCACACACCAATATACACTCACCACTCTCAATTGATACCCACACAGAAGTTTCCAAAGAAAAAACACATACATACACACAGAAACACACACTCTTCCATTCTCATACTCACGACCTACACACCTCCACCACCATTTTTATGGCCTGATCTGCACAACCTTACTTACACCGCCTAACCACCACCAGTAATACATCAACAATATCAACTTTAAACCACCCCTAGAACTCTTCTACATACATCGGACATGTGAGATTGAAGAGAGACAGAGAAAGATGATGGTGAGCTTAAATCAACTGAAGAGTGGAGAAAAATGAAGGGAGATCTAGAGAGAGTGAAGAAAGATCGAAAATTGAGGGAGATTGGGGAAAACAGAGAGGCGAGATAGAGATTGAGCAAAAATCTGACTGGCGCTGAATTTTCTGTCATTTTTTACTATTGTTCGGTGAACTTTTTTTGCCAGAAATGGTTTGTTTCAGTTCGTGTTCGATCGAACTAGTCTCCAAATTCTGAAAGAAAAAGAATCAGTAACTGCTTCCTCATCGAAATGACCCGTTAGAATCGTGTCTTATGAAATTTGGTTAGAGTTTGGATTTTATCACATTTTCTATTTTGGACTCTCTGGTTGCTCGTATTGATTTGGAAGTTGATGTCTATTCGTCCCAATTGGGTTATTATGAGTAATTCGAGTTTCAATTTCTCAAATACCAAGTCTAGGATTCGTCTCAGTTGAGGTTATCCAATTCGGGGTACCAAATCTGGGTTTTCTTAAATATTACAATCAACGAAAGTTCGTCATCGGAAGGTCCAATTCTATCTCTTCTTTATCTTGTCATATATGTTTGATTGGTGTGAGATACGTTGAATATTGAGTGATATTGATTTATTATGCTTCATTGCGTTGAAGAAATGGTTGTGGATTGTTGAAATAGTGATTTTGGATTGTTGAAATTTTGTGTTAAAAAAGGATTTGGGGGGTGAGAATTAAAAATTGACAAAAAGAATAGATTCAGTTTAATTTTGATTTACTGTTGATGTGAAACGCGATATTATCATGCTACGTTGAAACAAATAGGCGAATATAAGTTCGGGTGGGAAAATTTCTTATGAATAATTGTTTTCGTTGAATGTTTGAAAAATGGAATATTGGTTGAATGTTTGCTAGTTTATCGCGTTTGGATTAAATGTACTATTCGGTCGGGGAATGCCCTGAGGTAGTTGTGTTTATTGACCAGAGAATGCCCTATGTATTTTGTACTCGGAGGATGTTCACGATGAAGGCTCGGGACAGTGGATCAAGCATTGGAGCGTAGTTTAGGATTAGTGTAGGTTAGCATAGGTTTACTTTCAGTACCTTTTTTATTTTGGGTTGTAATAATTGGACTGGACATTATATTTTGGATTATTTTGTTTTTGTTTGCTTGAGTGATTGTTTTTGCGTGCTTTGTGTGGTTTATGCATTTGTAATGTCAATTTAGCCGATACGCTCTGCCAAGCGACCGTGGTCAAACCACGGGATCGAGGGATGCCTAACACCTTTCCCTCGGTCAACAGAATTCCTTAGCTGGAATCTCTGTTCACAAACCAGTATTAAAGAGTCAAAACCATTTTGAAAAGGATATCCATAGGTGACTTGGTACACCCTATTTATGCCAAGTGGCGACTCTGAGTTTTGAATATAAAAAGTTCTTTTCAAAATGAATTTTGATCTTTTGTCACTTTAATAATTAAAACCCTTTCGAACCATGAAATTAATCTTTTGTAGTACGAAAAAAAGGGTATGACAATATGGTTTTGTATACATCTTGGGACCCTAAACCCTGCTATGATACCAAGCTTGTCACGACCCGAGCTGAGGCCCTGACCGCGATGGGCATTCTGAACCACGAAAGTCCAAGAAACCCTTAGCTTACGATCATAAGCATAATCCATAAGAAGTAAATGTGAAAAAGATAAACTGAAAACACGGTAGGACTTTTATTGCAATACAAGAAAATATGTCATAACATCGATTCATAAAAACCAACATCCATGTAAATCAGTCTACGAAGCCTCTACTGAGCTGAACATACTAGTCTATTTAAACTGGGACAAGGCCCCCGACTAGACCATAAAATAGTTAAAACTAACACGCCATCCAAAGTAAGAGAGGCACGCTAACTCTGACTATTTGAGGAAAATTTACTGCTGAGATGGACCACGGGACTGTTCCTCAAAACCTGTATTGTAAGGGTCAATACTTGGGAAGTACTGGTATGCAGAACTAACCCAAAATAACATATAATTTATGTAAAATAATTGAGAGCATTACAAAATCAATTTAACATAATATAGGTAAAACACATGGGCATAGTTAAAGAGTTTCAAACCATCCAGGTAAAAACATAGATAACACTCCTTGTTTTACTTCTGAACTAGATGCTAGAACCTACCAACATAGTGCACACGAGCTATATGGGTCCACTATTATCTCGTCGGCCAAGCCCAAAAATCAAGTTTTCCACAAGGGGTGGAGTGCTTGTAATACCCTGCATTTTTAGGCTAGTCTTTAAACCATCATTCCTACGTGTATAAGATATAATCTAAATGATTCCAATGCAAATTTGAGATTCATTATCTTTATCCTCACGTTTGATGAGGTTTAGAGGTGAAAAATATTCATAGAAGTCACTTAGAGCCTAGTGGAGCTAAGATCCTTTGATTCGTCCAACATTTGATATTTGATTCTACAAGAATCTACTTTAAATGTGTATAAATTTTTATATACATGGAATTTTTCATCTCAAGACCGATCAAAATTGAATTAGCTTTCTAACGATACCAAGTTAGCAACAAATCTGATAACTGAGTAAAAAGTTATGTCATTTTCCGTGTGAGGCAGTAAGACGATGCGATCATGATGCGTCGTATCGACTTCGCCTCGACTTCACCTCGACGCAAAAAATTGATGCGGATCCAAAGTTATTTTACATGCTAATTCAATTTCAAAAGGGCCTAGGGTCACTTTAGTCAATTCCCCTCACACAAATCCGTCCAAAACACATAATTTCACTCCTAAAGAAGCAAAGATACCTCATTATTCATCTTTTCACCTCAAATAGCAAAACCCTAAGGCTCATACTTTCTCTCCAAGAAACCCAAAATTCCTCCATTAATTCTCCAAGATAACTCAAGATTAAGGTTTCCTAATATAAGAACTCCAAGAACTCATCTTCAAAAGCATCATAGGAATCCAAGATTCAAGCTTTCTCATCTAAGATCGTCAATTAAGGTATGTGGGATTTGAACAAGGACAATCCTTTCGTCCTTGTTACCAAATTTACGTTTTCAATAAATTTCTTATGATTTGAAATTGGGGCTTACACCCAAAGTATTTTGTTGATGATTTTGAGAATGATATGATTGAATTATGAAATCCCATGTTTATCTTGAGTTAAAGAATGTTCTTTTATGATTTTGAATACCATGAGTATGTTATGAGATATTGATTTCAAACATTGAATCGAATTTAAGCATATATTGTGATTCTTGATTTTGTATTCTTGATAGGGTTGAATTACTCCCAAGAAGCCTATTTGAGCATGATGATTTATTATGAGTTTTATATGAGTTTGAAGCATGGGTTATTAGGCCCTAATTTGAGTATTGATATTTCAAGAACTTGTGCTTTTAAGCACCCTGAAATTTGCATATTTTCAGTTATATAAATAGTATTTAATCTTTGGATCCTCAGTTTAGCTACGAAATCCACTTTTTAAAATTTACTGCAGTTTATAGAAACAAATTTCAGAATTTGAGTACAGCTTATATCAAACATAAGTATAATTGATTTTAGATAAACCCTTATGCCAGCTTTTAAAAGTGAATTTCCAACAAGTGAACATATAGATAATAAGGGAGTAGTATTGAACCGATCAATTTAAGGTTATAGTGTTGTAAGTGTTGAATGCATATCACCTGAGCAACCCCTCTTATCACGTAAGTATCTTTTTTCTAATAAATATCCCCCAAGCTTCCACCATTTTGTTATTTTGATAACTCAAATTGATAACCCTAAAATGAGGTGTAGGATGCTTGCACCCGAGTCACGTAAACAACTAATTTTATTTTTGTGCTTTTCCTTTTTTAATTTTATACTTACATTCTTACTCTTATAGACACGGTAGGCAATGGCTAGTTGGATTTTCAATTACAAAATTTTAAAAATAAAACAAAAAAATAAATACAAACAAATATCAAAGTTATAAAAGAAGTAAATACAAATAATTATAATATTTGTTACATAGTATAATTTCTCAATGATGATAATTCACATGAATCTACACCTCCATAGTTTTGCTAATAACAGGGTGGATTCATTTATGGGTTCATCCTATATATTTTAAAAGTACTCACTTTATAAGGTTTGACTAAATTAATTAATGTCTATTGAGGTCCGGCTCTTGCACGGATCTCGCACATAAGGAAAACTTTATTACACCGAACTAACCCTTTTAATGCTTGTATTATAATGTTTGATATTTCTCTCTTTTTTCTTTTTGGTTTAATTAAGGGTTCAATTGCTTGGTTGTTCTGTTATGTTTTTTTGTATATTAGGGTCGAGGTGTTTCCAAGCAGCAGGGACAATTGATGTCAAATTTAACTGTTGTTAGTTCGTGTCCATGAAAATGAGATCTTCTTCAAAATTAGCTGCACAAAATTGCAATGCAGTTGTACCTTACAATCCAGCACCTCACCACCATTCAGGGCGGAGGAACAGGAGGAGGAAAAATGGAGATCCTAATCACCCTAAAGCTAATAGAAGTGGATACAACTTCTTATTTGCGGAAAAACATGCCATGCTCAAATCTCTTTATCCACATAAAGAGCGGGAATTCTCAAAAATGATTGGAGAAGAACAATCTTTCTCCTGAGGAAAAAATGGTAAGCATACTCAAAATGATCATTTAGTATTCTGTATTATGAAGATTTACCATAAATTTAGAATGATAAACTAATTATTACGTAATATTAGACCGTGGCCTTTCAATGAGTTATCTGGATAGTAAAGATTCATAAGTCGGTCCATCATGTTTGGGATTATCAAACTCGAGCAATAAAACAAAATTAGATTGTATAGTGACACTGAGCGAGTTTGATAATAATTGTTAGTCTATACATACAGGCCTATCAAAACTATGGGGTGAAAGACAAGGAAAAATACTAGAAGGAACTGAAGGAGTATAAAGAAAGAATGATGACCACATCAACTTCCGAGTAAAGGTGACCGACTGGCAGAAGAAAAGAGGAGATATAGTTTTGGCATCAACTTGTAAATTTTTGCATTGTAATGTAGTTCAAAAACTGCAGCTCATTTTGAGAATCAAAACTTTGTTATAACTTATGTAGGAATTAGGATAGTCCAAAACTATTTCCGAAGTAAAGTTTCTCAAAACATCTGATGATCACTTTAGAAACTTCACCATAACTAGAAAACATAGCCCCAAACAAAAAATAAATAAATTACCCCTCCTTATAATTAGAACCCATCCCTTTTTACTCGTTGAAGGGGATGAGGGTGCTTATCATTAGAATTATCCCACTCGTCTAGCAAAAAATAATCTTTTTTTGGCACGATGATGTAATTAAAGTGTCAAACATTAGCAAAATCCCACAACGTATGTGTAAGCAACTATTTTTTGTTTTGCTATCCCACAACGTATATGTAGGCAACTTTTTTTTTTGTTTTGCTCCTAAGAGCTTTCACCTTTTAGATCTCTGGAGAATCAAATATATAATGTTAAGGTTTAATATGTTGGATACTTACCACTTGAGTAACACCTTTTTGTAATGTAAGCAGCCTTTTAATTTTTTTTTATCCCGCAGAGCATCTACCTTTTATTTTCTTGGTAAACTCGAACCGACAAATTTAAGGTTGTAGAGTTATAGGTGTTGGATGCGCATCACCTTAGCAACCCCTCGTATCACGTAACTTTTCTCTAAAAAAATCCTCTAAGCTTTCACATTTTTGTTATTTTGATAACTCGAATCGATAACCATAATATGAGGTGTAGGATGCTTGCACCTGACCTGAGTCACGTAAACAACCTTTAATTTTATTTTTGTGCTTTTTCTTTTTTAATTTTACTAGATTAGGGTACGTGCGATGCACGTGAAATTTAACTCATCATCACAAAGGCATTATTCTTAACATAATGCAAAATAACATCCAGAATTAGACTATTTAATAATCCCAACTATATCTTCTTTGCAAAAATTAAAGCATCTTTGATACTTCACGAATCACTTTCATTAAAAGCTTTTGCAATAAAAAATATCAATATTTTGTTTTATTTTTCCTTTAATTATTATTTACATGGCCTCATCATCACTCTCTTTCTTCCCTTTTATCTTTCTGAAATTGAGAGATAGAGAACACAAAAAGGAATTGTGAGAAATTCAGCGTTAGTTTAAAAAAGCAAAAAAAAGAAGAAAAAAGTAATATTTATGGACAACCGAATCATCCATGACTATCTTTTTCAATTTTTATAAGAATTGAATCATAAAACTGAAAATTATTTTTTCATAATAGAAGGGGAAATAATCATTATAAGCATCAAGCACTGATGGAGTTTAAGCATAAATTATACAATATTTATAATGAAAACCAATAATCATAGTTAACTTGATTAGATTTTGGTAAAAATCGATCCTAAGAAAAGGAAGTGCATAATTTATTATATACATATCATGAATAATAAGAGTGGAACATAAACAAATACCTAAGTACCTTTTTCTTTTGATCGGCAGTAGATATAGTTGTGACATTGATCTCTAAACAATAAAAACAATATGTTAAACATAATAATATAACATAATTATTCGTAACACACTAATAATAACATAAAGGATAGCAATTTTTTTATTTCCAACAACAACAATAAAGGCATCTTTGATACCTCAAATGAAAGAGAGGTCACTTTTTATAAACCCAAGTCAAGACAAGTTACAATATGACAAACATAAAAACATAGAAACAATAAATCATCCAATAATTTTTTTTTCCCAATTATTTCAAAATCATGCAATACTTCCATTCAAATTTCAATGTTACCTTCATATTAGACACATTTATGGCTGGGGCGTCAAACTTCTTTCAGTCTCGCCGCTGCTTCACTCTCTGGAAATCTGGTCAAGAAGAAACATGGTCTATAACGCTACGTTGGATATTTAAATATTCTTTTTATTGATGTGAGAATATTTTAACCTAAGTAGAATCTTATTTAATCTCAAATAAGGACAAGTAACTTTAAATGTAAGACTATTTTAGATAGTTTAGTTAAATAAAAATTTAATTGAAAAATATAGTGAAAAGATGATTTTATCTATTAGTGAGTATTTTAATGAAGGGAAAAAAATTCGAACCACTTTTTAAGAGTATTCACACTTTTAGTATATTATAGATTATAGATTACGGATTCTTACATTCTTCCTCTTATAGACACGGTAGGCAATGGCATAGTTGGATTTTCACTTAGAATTTTTTTTAACAAAAAAAACAACAAAAATATCAAAAGTATAAAAGAAAAATATACAAATAAATGTAATTTTTTTTATGTAGTATAATTTTTCAACAAAGATGATTCAGATGAATCCACGCCGCCCTAGTTTCTCCAATAACATAGCGGATTCAATTGTGGGTTGACCCTATATATTTAAACGTACTCACTTTATAAGGTTTGACTAAATTAATTAATGTCTATTGAGGTCCGGCTCTTGTACTGATTCCGCATAACAGAAAAGTTTTATTGCACCGAGCTACCCCTTTTAATGCTTGTATAATGTCTGATATTTTTCTCTCTCTCTCTTTGGGTTTAACTAAGGGTTCGGGTGAAAGAAAAGGAAAGGAGATGTAAATCAACTTGTAAATTTTTACATTGTAATGCAGTTTCAAAACTGCAGCTCTTTATGTGGATCAAAATGTTGTTTTAGCTTATGTAAGATAGTTTAAAAGTGTAATTTCTCAAAACATTTATTTTCCTAGACTAATTGTCATGCTTATAAGATGGTCTTGATTATCAATGTACTAGTTTTGAAACACATGCGTTGCACGAGTAATTCAGTGTTGATTGCATCGTGCATAATATCTTAGATTGATGCTTAACTTCTTAACTTTGTTTCCTCATCGATCATCAGGATGATTGAAAGTAATAGTAATCATTAGCATCATGAGATCAACATGTATTTCATTATATTATAGTTTCAAAACTGCAGCTCTTTTTGTAGATCAAAATGTTGTTATAGCTTATGTAAGATAGTCCAAAAGTGTAGTTTCTCAAAACATTTGTTTTTGTAGACTAATTCTTATGCTTATATAATGGTCTTGCGTATCAAACTTCAGACTAGTATCACTTAATAAACTCCACCATACCTTCTACAAAAAATAGCCAAAAAAAGAGAACAAGCTACAGCTAATTTGTTTTTTGAGTTTCATACATTAACTATAGGTGTGTGAGTTATCTATTTGAACTATTATCAAATGTTTATCAAACACACCTCAATAATCAGTTGTTCACTTTTCTTGGCTCAAGATGAGAGTGAAAGTATGAAACTCAAAAAACCTAAGCAATTTACCTCTGTTTTCTTGACCCTTTTAACTCATTGTTTTTCTTTTCTTTGCTACGAAGAAGAAGCCAAAGTTACAAAACTCTCTGCACATAACCGTTGTTTCAACACTTGCCTAAAACACCCTGATCATTTCACCTACTTCTTTTCCTTAAGTACCCAAATTTTTTTAAGTTGTATTCATTACATCTTTAATCATTTATTTTCTGTTTTCGCCATATTACTAAGTTACCTTTGTTTCTTGATTTTCCAGTGGTACGATGATGTCTCATGCAGCTATTGTTCCAACACCAATAGCATCACATGACAAAATTGTTAATGATTCAAATTTATTCATGGAGTGTCTCAAGAATTTTCACTCTGTTTTGAGTATAAAGTACACGTAAGAAACTTTTTTTTTTTCTGTGAGCTTTCACCTTTTTTTCTTTGTAACTCGAACTTATAATCTTAAACATGAAGGTGAAATGTTTCTTTTTTTTTTTCTTTTTTACTATTTGGAATAAGGTTAAAAGTTGTTGTATGTTGCTTACCCCTAGAGCAACCCCTCTTTTACGTAAGCCAATTTTTTTTTTCTTTTGAAAAAAGATACATCCCTCGGAGCTTTAATTTTTTTTAATTTTCTCGATAACTCGAACCCGCAACATTTAAGCTGTAGGTGTAGGATACCGATCATCTCAGCAACCCCTTTTATTACATAAGCAACTTTATTTTAAGAAAAGTTCGTTGAAGTTTCTACCTTTTTATTTTGATGGAAGGTGACATTCTTCCTCTCTCAAGAATTTTTAAAAATGAAAAAACAAATACACAAAAAGATCAAAGGGATAAAAAAAATGTATACAATACTTTTAATTTTCTTATATGATATAATTTTCCAATGAAAATGATTCAGATGAACTCATGCCTTAGTAGTTCCGCACTAATGGAGTAAATTAAATCATTAGTTGACCCTATATATTTAAAAAGCACTTACTTTATAAAGCTTTACTTAATTAATTAATGTCTACTGTGATCCGATCCTTCTCTGAATCCCACATAACATGCACAAGGCTATGCTTTTTAATGGCTGATTTGTTCTTTTTTCTTTTTGATTTAATTAAGGGTTCTTGTGATTGGAGGAAAGGAGCTTGATTTACATGTTTTATATGTTGAAGTGATATAAGAGGATGGCTTTTCCAAGGTAAGAATGTTTCTCCTTTTTATTTTTCTTCTTCTTATTATTTGATTCATATATGATATATCTTGTTATTTATTTCTTGTATTTAAAAAATGAAATTAAGAAGATGTACAAATATTATTTTGTTGTATAGGTTGTAGCAGAGAAGAAATGAAAAGAAGTGAGTTTGGTATTCAAGTTTTCTCCAACCACAACAAGTGCTTCATATGCGTTGAGGAAACATTATTTCACTTTGCTTCATCACTTTGAACAATTTTACTTTTTTAGGAAAGACAGGTCTATCAAAACTATAGGTGAAAGACAAGGAAGGTACCAAAAGGAACTGAAGGAGTATAAGAAAAAATGACGACCACATCAGCTTCCTACTAAAGGTGACCGACTGGCAGAAGAAAAAGAGAAGGAGATATAGTTCATTTAGCATGACAATTGTAATGTAGTTCCAATTCTGCAGCTCTTTCTGTGGATCAAAACGTTGTTATAGATTTTATCCAAAAGTGTAGTTTCTCAAAACGTCCGTTTTGGCCTAGACTAATTCTCATGATTATAAGATGGTCTTGCTCATCAAACTACTAGTTTTTAGACCCGTGCATTGCACGAGTTATCCAATGTTAGTTGTATCGTGCAAAATATCATAAACTGCTTGTTGAACTTCTTAAGTTTTTTTCCCTAACATCATGATGATTGAAAGTAGTAGTAATCATTTAGCATCAGAGATCAGCATGTAAATGTTTCATTCTATTGTATTTCCAAAAGTGCAGCTCTTTTTGTGGATCAAAATATTGTTATAGCTTATGCAAGATAGTTCGACAGTGTAGTTTCTCAAACTTTTGTTTCATGCTTCAGGCTGGTCATCACTTCCTAAATTCCACCATACTTCTATAAAAGGTAGCACTTTTTTTGTTCACCCCTCCTAATTAGCACCCACCTTTTTTGTCTCCCTTGGTGAGCTGAACTTACAATGGTAAGGTTGAAGATGAGGGGTGCTTACTACACGAACAATTCCCTATCGTTTAGGAAAAAATAATCTATTTTTGGGTCGAGCCTTGTCACAGTTGATCCTCCCTTCGCCCACTAGGGTTATCACATATTCTCTATAAATTCCATCATTGCGGCTGCGGTAATGCTAAGTTAGGAGTTACCACTAAGCTAAACATTTTCAATTTTCACCACAACGATCTTCCCGAGTGTCCTCTTTCGCTGTTCACATCAAGGAGTAACTAGAGGAGTTACTTTATGCCACATGTTATTTGTTATAATATCAAGGTATTTGTAAAAGATGTTTCAAATTATTATTTTTTCCTCAAGTTTTGACACATTTATTCAAATTTATTTAACATAAGTAACTGAAAGTGTTACTTGACTAAATTACACCTCCTCTCTTCTTAATTTACCTTTTATTTCTTGTAAGCGTTTTAGAAACAGAAAAAAAGTCTTCTTTGTCCCTATCCACTCAGAAAAAAGTTATATTTAGCCCTCGTCATATTTTTGTCAACAACATTAACATTAACTTTGTAATCCAACTTTGACCACATATTTGCGCTTAATTTGTTAATTGCACTGTCCCATCCCTTATTATCCCGGGTGGATGTATTTTTCTCCCAATTAAAATATGATCCTCATTTAATTATTCTATCCCAATACAAAAATTGGCAAATTTGGTGAAGAAAATGATGTTAAAATGGTGTTGAAATAGTGCTAAAAGGGTGTTTAACTTGTGCTTAAATTTTGCTGAAAATTGTACAGAAATAGTGCTGAAACTTACTTAAGGTACGACCCATCAAACCTTGAATAAACGTGGAATGCTTCGTGCACATAATTGTTCATTTTACATAACTCAATGGTTGCTCACATTGGCTGTTCTAATATTCTCTTATGTATTTAGGATCAATGAATTTACCATCAACACCAACAAGCTCCATAATCTTCTTCTGGATTATCCAGACAAACTTGCAACTCAGTTGTACCTTCCAATTCAGGTTGGAGGAACAAGAAGAGGAAGAGGAAATTTTTTCTGTTTACTCCGATAGATATATTTAAATTTAGGCATAAAGTTCCTTCCAATGATAACTTTCCAGGTTAGTAAAGTTTTATGTGTTAATTTCTTTTGTACTAAGTATATATATTCTTTTCCGCATCAATGTTTTTTTTTGTTCCGGTATGTGATAACATATGTATGTGATTGCATTTGTGAGTTATTGCTAGGCTAGAGAAATTCAATTTTCATCTTGATAGATCATCCTAGATCTAGTCTATCTCTGTTCTTATCGAGGAGCAACTACATGAGATACTTTTTACCACGTGTGATATAGCATGAGGTCAAAATATTTTTTAAAGATATGTCCACTTATAACTCCTTAAGTTTTGACACATCTATTAATATAGCATTTACTAATGGTAATCGAAAGTGTTATTTGACCAAATTGCACTTTATACTAATCGCTAGCTCAAGGATTTTGATCTATTGCTACTAGGATAGACTTTTTTTTCTATTTAGTCTGGTATGCGATAGTATTTGTGCGTTATTATTAGGCTGAAAAAATTTAATTTTCACGTTGATTTTCCTGAGTGTCTTCTTTCTCCATTCTCATCTAAGAATAACTATACGAGCTACTTTTGGCCAAGTGTCTTATGGGATGAGACTGAAATAATTTTTAAACGACGTGCCAACATATATTTCCTTAAGGGGTCGTTTGGTAAGTGTTTTAACCTTTTTGTTATTTTGATATCTCGAATACATATAACCTTAAAATGAGGTGTACGATGCTTGCATTTGAGTCACGTAAACAATCTTTAATTTTATTTTTGTGCTTTTTCTTTTTTAATTTTAATTCATTCATTCTTCCTCTTATAGACACGTCAGGCAATGGCATAGTTGGATTTCACTTAGTAAATTTTGAAAACAAACAAAACAAATAAATACACAAAAATATCAAAGGTATAATAAAAGAAATATATACAAATAATTATAATTCTTTTTATATAGTACAATTTTTCAACGAAGATGATTCAGATGAATCCACGCCTCCCTAGTTTCGCCAATAACATGGTGGATTCAATTATGGGTTGACCCTAAATATTTTAAAAGTACCCACTTTATAAGGTTTGACTAAATTATTTAATGTCTGTTGAGATCCGATTCTTGCACGGATCCCGCACATAAGGAACGCTTTATTAAAGTGAGCTATCCTTTTTAATGCTTATTTAATGTCTGATCTCTCTCTCCCTCTCTCTCTCTTTGGGTTTAAGTAAGGGTTTCTTTGATCGGAGGGAAGGAGTTTGATTTACATGTTTTCCATGTTGGGTGTTAAATGAGCGATATGGAAAATGAAGATTCATAAATCAGTCCATCTTGTTTGGGATTATCAAATTCGAGTGTTAAACAAAAATTAGATTGCATAGTGACATTGAAATAGTTGATACTGATTGTTAGTCTATACATATAGGTGTATCAAAACGATAGGATAATAGATAAGGAAAGGCATCGGAAGGAATGAAACAGTACAAAGAAAGAAGATGAAATGTCACGACCAGACGTCCTCCTCTATCTGGCAATCATGCACAACATTCATATACTATACAAAAATGCAGAAAAGATAATAAAGACAGAAACATGGTCAATCACTTAGTTCAACTGAAGAGCATGAAATTTGAGTTCATAAAATTCAGAAACATACGACACCAGTCTGCAAAATCTCTAACAATGTGAAAATCAATATCTATCTAAAGACTGGGATAAGGCCCCCAGTTGGACCATATAATGAAATAAAGTAAAACAGTCTTTCAACTAGGCCTTCTGGAATAGAGAAAACTCACCAACTGCAACTTCTGACTCACAAGTCTACTGATTAGCAGAACCCCGGGACTATGTCTCAGATCCAGAAATGTAAGGGTCAATATAATTGTACTGGTATGTGAAACAATCCAAAATAGCATCTTGCTATTACACAATATAGACGAGAGCATTTCGTAAAACATTACATATGAGATAAGTAAAACACATGGGCATAATTTAGAATTTTCGAATGCTTTCTTGAAATCAAGACTCACACTTTATCTTACTTCTGAGATAGATGATACACCTACATTTCTACAATCCCACAGGCTATATGGAATTCGCCCTTGACTCGGCGGCTGAGTCCCCAATCCAAGTATGCAACAAGGATTGGTGTCCTAATTAATTCTAGTATACAAGTGTCTAAAGGATAAGTATAAATTGGCATTAGACAAATTATATTACCCGAATTGGCAAACTCGGTTTCCAACGATGAGCCCAGTCGATCCATTACACTCAAACGCTTTCTTCGCGTAACCATCTATCTCTCTTTAGGCCCAATTTTAGTTATTTAAGCAACATGCTTCATATGCAGAGTCATTCAATGCTTAAAATCTTAAGGGCATGTCATCACCGGGCATCGTCATACCCAGACTTGCAAGTTATTTATATCGTACCAATGTTACAACCCATCTCATTCAAATAAAGCACTTGACCACCAAAGAATCATAATATCACAAGATAGTAACCATTTTGAAATATCAAGAAAACTTATGCAATTAACTTCTTTTGCAAGACTTAAAACATGTGGTGGTCATGTCAATTTACTCAATCACATGCAACTCTTCTTTTTAACGTAAGAGTATAGTTATAGTAAAAAACTCCTTATCATGATATTATAAACCATGTCAAACACCATGATGGTGAGAAACTTACTTTAAAATCCCAGTTCATGCTTTCGAAAATCACTTACAATACAAGTATACACTTTATTTCACAACAAGAGAGGAAAATTCATTGTTCATGCTCTCAATTAAATATTCCAAACTATATATGTATATACATGATGGGTCAAGATTTGATTACCACAAAAAGAGTTCAACACAATACTTATAATCTAATCAAAATGATTTAATAATATGCTTTTCGAAATAATATTAAAAAAAACCCTTTCTTGCAACATGATTATAAATTCTTAAACCAAAAAAAAAAAAAGAATCCATGCCCATAGAGTTTAAGGATAGTCCCACATACCTCAGGTTTTTTAGTTCAAAGAATGAAACACCAACCTTGACTCTTTTCTTGATGATCTTGACTTAGAAGATGAATCCTTGATCTTTGGGAGGGAAGTTAGAATTTTTGTTCATGATGGATTTGAATTAATTTGGGCATATTATGCCCAAAAGGCATTTTAATTCACTGTTTACATGACTTGGGGCCTTAGGAAAATGACGAGTCTGCACCTCAGATTTAAAATTCGCAACTGAAATACCGATTTAGCCTTCACTAGGACGCAGTGATGCCCTCATCTCTATACGCACTGCGATGCGGTGCAATCGCGGTGAGTCACTGGAAAATGATGATTGTTGTTTTTCCCTTCACTGCGATGCGGTGAAGGTCTCACCACTATAGTTATCGTGACGTGGTGAAATTGCGGTGACCTTCTGTTTTCAATTTCCAAACATTCCTCGAACCCCATTTGAAAAATTTAAAACTTACCCGAGACATGTTACTTACACCCCTAAACATGAATCAACTTAAAAATCTATGTATCAGGGCCGAAAAGGTTGATTTAGAAATCATTGAAGTTTAGGAGCTTAAAATATGACTGAGTCCTTTTAATACTTAGGAAAATTTCAGGTTGTTAGCTCTTTATGCATGCTAATAAGTATGGTATTAGGTCGAGAATGCTATGGGGTGTTACATTATCCCCTCCTTGGATCATTCGTTCTAGAATGATGGCTCGAAATACAGACAAGCATGACATCAAGCATACTAAGGAAAAGATAAAGAGAGTAGTCTTTCACATTGATCTCCTCTACAGGCAACACAAGAGAGTGGTCCCCAATACACTTTTTCAGCATTGGCACATGGAATACTGGATGCACAGAAGCTAGACTCACAGGCAATTTTAACTCATAAGAAACTCCCTCAATTCTTCTTACAATCTGATATGGCCTATATAACGAGGACTGATCTTCCCTTTCTTCTCAAATCGTATGACTCCCTTCATAGGGGAGACCTTTAAGAAAACCCAATCATCTACCTCAAATTCTAAATCTCCCCTTCTAACATCGACATAAGATTTTTGGCAACTCTGAACAGTCTTAAGATGTTACCTAATGATTTTCACCTTCTCCATTGCCTGATGCACAAGGTCCGACCCAAACAGTCGGTTTTCACTCACTTTGTACCATCCAATTGGCGAGCTACATCTCCTCCTATAAAGCGCTTCAAAAGGATCCTTTTGAATACTGGAATGATAGTTGTTGTTGTAAGAGAATTCTATCAATGGTAAATAATCCACCCAACTAACTTTGAAGTCAATTATACAGGCCTTCAACATATCCTCAAGGGTCTGGATGGTGCACTCAGTTTTCCCATCAGTCTGAGGGTGGAAGGCGGTACTCAAGTTCACTTGGGTGCCTAAACCCGTTTGAAAAGATTGCCAAAACTAAGAAGAAAATTGCGTACCTCGGTCAGATATAATAGATACTTGAGTTCCATGCAACCAATTATCTCACAATGTACAACTTATCATAGTTATCTCTCGAATAATTTATCCACACAGAAAGAAATGAGCAGACTTGTTCATTCGGTCTATAATCACCCAAATGGAATCTATTGGCTTCGAGACTTCGGAAGCCCCGAAATGAAGTCCATATTAATCTTCTTCCACTTCTACACAGGTAAAGCTATCTCTTGAGAAGTGCCACCTGGTCTCAAATTCTCTACCTTGACTTTTTGACAATTTAAACACTTAGACACAAAGTTAGCAACGTCATGCTTTATATTGTTCCACCAGTAAATAGCCTTAAGGTCATGATACATTTTCGTAGAGCTTGGGTGAACAACATACCCCGAAGTGTGAGCTTCATCAAGAATCCCCTCTCGCAATCCATCCATGTTTGGTACACAAAGCCTACCCTATTATCTCAAAATCCCATTACCTCCAATCTTAAACGCCATCACCTTTTATTAACCAACATCATTCTTAATCTACAACAAGATGGGATCTCTGGCCTACTTTTCCTTCACTTAAGCACAGAGGAAAGATTTAACCATATCATGAACAACCACTCCTCCGTCTTCGGAATACATGAGTCAAACTCCCAAATTTGCAAGCCGGTGAATATATTTTACCATGTCCCTCTTTTCTTCCCCAACATAAGAAAGGATGCCCATTGACAACTGCTAAGGGTGTCGGCCACTACATTGGCCTTGCCCAGATAATAGTGGAAACTCATATCATAATTCTTCTACAATTCCAACCACCGCCTCAACTTGAGATTAAGTTCTTTCTGTGAGAAAACATACTGTAAACTTTTGTGATCAGTGAATATATCTACATGCACCCCATAAAGATAATGTTGCCAGATCATAAGTGCAAATACCACAGCCGTTAGCTCTAAGTCATGGTAGGATAATTCTTTTCATGCACCTTCAATTGCCAAGATGCATAAGCACACACCCCAATCCCACCCAGGACGCATCACAGTACACAACAAAACCCTCTGTACCCTCAGGAAAAGTCAAAACTAGCACGGTAGTCAACTTATCTTTCAGTTTCTCAAAAATATTTTCACAAGAGTCAGGCCACAAAAATTTTACCTTTTTTTGAGTCAATTTGGTAAAATGGAGATGCTATGGAGGAAAAACTCTCTACAAACCTTCTGTAATACCCTGCTAAACCCAAGAAGATTTGGATATCGATTGAAGTTATGTGTCTGGGCCATTTTATCACTACCTCAATCTTTTGGGGGTTAACCTTAATCCCCTCACTAGAAACGATGTGCCCCAGGAAAGCAATAGCGCTAAGATAAAATTCACATTTAGAAAACTTTGCATATAATTCACGATGTTTGAGGGTCTGATGGATGATTCGGAGGTTGGTGACATGCTCGTCCTTATTCTTAGAGTAAACTAAGATGTCGCCAATGAAAACTATAACAAACAGGTTTAGAAATTGGTGGAACACCCTATTCATTAGGTCTATAAAAGTTGCAGAGGTATAAGTCAGTACAAAGGACATAACTAAGAATTGATAATGTCCATATTGGGTTTGGAAAGATGTTTTAGGGATGTCAGCCTCCCTAACTTTCAATTGATGATACCTAAAACTAAGGTCTATCTTGGAGAAGCATTTGGCACCTTAGAGTTGACAAATAAATCATCGATTCTAGGAAGAGGGTACTTGTATTTAACAATGACCTTATTAGGCTGACGATAGTATATATACATACGGAGAGAGCTATCTTTTTTATGCATGAAGAGTATAGGTGCACCCCAGGGAGAAACACTAGGGTGGATAAATCCCTTGTAAAAAAGATCTTTTAACAATTCTTTCAACTTTTTTAATTCTGCAGGAGCTATTCTATATGGCGAAATAGAAATAGGATGAGTGTTTGGAAATAAGTCAATGCCAAAATCTATCTCCTTAGCAGGTAGTATCCTTGGAAGATCATCGGGAAAAAATTTCGAGAATTCATTAACTACAAGGATAGACTGGAGGGAAGGGCTTTCAGTACTAGAATCTTTGACCAAAATAAGATGATACAAACAACACTTAGAGATAAGTTTATGGGCTTTGAGATACGATATGAACTTCCCCCTATGTGCTAAAGAATACCCCTCCCACTCTATCACTGGTTCATTTGTAAAGGAGAAAGTGACCTTTCGGGTTCTACAGTCTAGTGTGGCATAGCATGAATGGAGCCAATCCATCCCCAAGATGGAATTAAAGTCAATCATATCAAGCTCTACAATGTCTATCACAGTATCACAATTACAAATGGACACCACATAATTTTTGTACACCCTTCTAGCCATAATAGAGTCACCAACAAAAGTAAAAATAGATAAAGGTTCAGGAATATTTTTAGGTTCGAAACTAAAACCAATGGCCACATAAGGGGTCGCATAAGACAAGGTAGACCCAGGATCAAGTAACACATGCACATCATGGGAGAAAATTTGTAACATACCTATGAAAACATCTGGTGAAGCCTCAACATCCTGGCGATTAGATAAAGCATACAACCGATTGCGATCGCCCCTGGTAGTTGAAATAGTACCCTTGGTTGGTGGTGGCACTGTGGAGTTAGCTTGGGAACTAGCACCTCTAACATTCCCTGTAATAGTAGGGAAGTCCTTCTTGAAATAACCCGACTGACCATAAGTTGTAATACCCTGTATTTCTCTAGCTTAATTTAACTCTCAGTATACGAGTATTCCTATATAATATTTTAAAAACACTCAGTATTTTTCAGTTTAGAGATTATCACTACATAGAAAATTCAGTTAGCTTTCCAACGATATAAAATTCGCCCAAATATGATACCCGAGTGAAGAGTTATAGTATATTTTGTAAAATAGTGTGCCAACTGGCATTTCACCGCATCGCGGAGACCAGCCAAATGGCATTCGTCAGTTTGCAGTGAAGATCCACGATAATGGCGCATCACACCAATGTTCTAGTTCATAATTGTCATTTTCCAGTGTGGCAACGCAATCCCACCTCGTCGCACGTCTATCCATTTTCCCAATTGTCAAAATCTAGTGAGGCTCCGTGATGGTGTCGCATCATTCCATGATCCAATTTTTTAGTTGTCCCTTTTTATATAGTTTCCAGTCGAGTTCCAGTGGCTCACCGCTATGGCACCACATCGCAGTAGAGGCCAAACTTGGGATTTCATTGACGAAAATTGAAATCTTTCCAGGGCTAATTGAGTCTTTCTCCATGGCCCTAATCAATCCTAAACATGTGATTAAACCCCTAAATAACCTATTATGTCATTATTTACTCAATTTCCCTCTATATTAAATTATTCTCTCTCAAAAAGGGGAAAATCTTAGCTTCAAAAAATCAAGAACAAACTCAAGAAATCTTCAAGAATTAATCTTCTTAGGTATGTTAGGTGTTCATTCATGGGTTCCTTTCACCCATGAAGCCCAAGAACCTCTTTTTAAACAAGTTATAGATTCATGATTTCAATGTTTGAGATTGATTGTATTCATGTTCATAATATTAATTAGGTTTCAATTCATGATTTAATTATAGGTCTCATGATATTAAAATAGTTTATGTAATGAGTTGTATGACTTGCATGCTAAACCCTTGAAATTTCCAATGAGCATAGTATTCATGTTGTTCATGTGTTAACCATTATTATGTGAAACAATCCATGATCCCCAAGTGTTTGCAAAAATTCCTATTTAAGATAAATAGTGGAATCATGACATGTCATTATGTGGTCCCAATCATGTACAAGCTTATGTGTACCAAGTGTTTGACAAAATGTCTGAATGAGTGCATTGTTATGCTTTTCAGGATCATGCTATGCTTTACTTTTCATGCTATCGAGTCCTGGGGGTATGTAATACCCGATAATCTAGCAGTTTACCTAGAGCTATAGTAGTTACAGAATAATCCTAGTCATGTCACGAAATAGTATTACTCAGTCAGTTTTAGAACTCAGTAAACTCAGTCCAGTTTAGTCAGTCAACGTGATCAGTAATAGTTCAGTCAAATCCCGTTCAGTCTAGCAATCAATCCACAGCCTATTTAGTTGGAAGTAGGATTCAACACCGAGTGAACCGGAGCTGAGGCCTAGGCCGTGACGAGCATCCCAAACCATGAAGGCCCAGGCACCCTCCTCTATCTAGAAATCATTTACAACATTCATATACTATAAAAGAAATGTGGAAAAGATAATAAAGACAAAAAAAATGGTCAATCACGTAGTTCAACTGAACAACAAAAAATTTGAGTTCATAACATTCAAAAACATACGAAACCATTCTGCAAAATCTCTAACAATGTGAAAATCAACATCTATCTAAAGACTGGGATAAGGGCCCCAGGCGAACCATAAATTAAAATAATGTAAAATAGTCTTTCAACCAGGCCTTCCGGAATAGAGAAGGCTCACCAACTGCAACTTCTGACTCACAAGTCTATAGTTTAGCGGGACCCCGGGACTGTGTCTCAGATCCTGAAATGTAGGGGTACTGAAATGTGAAACAATCCAAAATAGCATCTTGTTATTACATAATATAGACGATCAATGGATAGTAACCCAGTGTTAAGGCTTACGAACAATCATTCTACGTTATTGAACCTCATTCGTTTGATTGGTTATCTTAGTTGTTGATTCGTAGGGATAATTGAATGATCATGGTCTCCCAACCTCTAATCCTTTACCTAAGTTGAACCTTACAACCATATCATTGAGTGGTAATGTAATAGTCCACTTAAGTCCTTTAAAGCAATCATCCTATGTGTGAATCAAGTAAGGCATCTAAGTACATCTCTGTTCTAAACACTAATTTGAATTCCATTGTTCATGAAAAAATATAAACCATAATTTGTTTATTCCCATGTTCTATCTCCCTATTCCCCCTTCCGAGTTCACAAGGTTGACAATTGATGTATTCTAAGGGTAGCTAATCCTTAAAATAGTTAAAACAAGAATAAACAAACATCCAACAATGATAAGCAATTCAACAAACTTTATTCAAAACAAAAGTAATCATGAGCTTGGCCGTAACCTCGGAAAAGGAGTTTTAGCCTTTAATGAAAATATTCATCATTCAATCCCTTTGATTGATGATGCAAACCATAAAGAAACTAAATTCAAGAATAATAAAACCTAAAAAGAAGTTTTGGTAGCCTCCAATGATGTCCCAAGTGATCTAGAGTGTTCCAAGATGTCCCAAGATGATTAAAAAGTTATTTAACATGCTATATTTATAGTAGATGAGTCATAAACCATTGGTATTGGATTTCCTCATAATACTTGTTCAGCAAGGCATTTTGTTTCCGCTTTTGATGGCCATTGCGACACGGTGTCGAGCCAATCGACAATTGTCAATTTCCATAATCTCACAGCGTCATGACACCTCTTCAAACTCCACCAAATGCTACATGCGCCAATGGGTCAAAGAATTAGACCTCTTTTGAATCCATTTATGTTTTTCACGCATCCATTGGACACCTGTACAGTTTACACGTGCCCCATACATTTCAGAGGTTCAAACTGGGTCAATTTTTGTATTGTGCTTCTGTTGAGCTATTCTGAGATTTTTTGAGATGTTTCCACTTGATTTAAAGCTTGTATATAGTTCATATATCATCATAGTACATTCACCAAGAATCCTAAAGAATTAAACACAACAAATTAGAGCTCAAAAAAACACATCCTCAACAGTGAACTAGAAACACGAGCTAAGCATAGGCTAAATTCATATTGAGCTTAAGCTTATTGTTTTGACCTTTTTCTTGACCCAATTGACCCTTGAATATTATAAATAAGTTGTTTCACATATAAATACATAATAAAAACCTTAGGAGCTCATTAAGACACATTAGAGCCCAACAGAAGAGACTAGACAACACCTAGCTCAAGCTAGTCACACTAGTTTTCTTGGTTGAACTCTAAATGGTCGAATTGAATCAAAACTAACATGAAAACAACATCAAACACTGTAAACACATTCTTGGACACATAAATTCTCATTTAAATCACTGTCAACACATATATCATAAGAATCATCCTCAAAACAAGGCTAAAAAGGCTAGGATAGTAATGCTAGAATGCATTAAAACACCAAAGATTACCACCCCATGCTTAAAGCCTTGTTCGTCCTCGATCAACTCTTAACTATAAACAACATGAGATGAAAAGACTCCACACTTCTACAACATACAAGAAATTCAAGCCAGCACTGCAATGACTCCATGGAATGGAAGTTTACAACACTAAATATCTTATACATAGTTGAAAGCTCAAGAATCCTACTTCAAAACATCCTAGCCTCAAGAATTGACTCTCCTAAGTGGAAAAATCATGCTTATCATTCAATCATGTACATCATACAAATCACCCACATTCATCAAACATGTTCACCTCACAACAAGAGAGTTACCCATAATCACTCACAATTAAGCAATATATCACATAATGGGTACAAGAATCAAATTACGCTCACTCTCACAAAGAATTCTCAAGTTACACATAATGAACCATAAGCTTTACCTTAGTGTAATGTTCCACTAATATTAGAATGTAAAACTTAGGATCAATTAGGATTTTTTTGGGTTGTAATGTAGGCTAAGGGATGGGTAGGAACTATTTTGGCCAAGAATAGTGACTAACCTCTCTAAGTGCTTTAATACACTACTTTTTACAATTAAAACCAATCTACAACAACCAAATTATACTTATTCATTCACCCATACCTTTTATTTTTGTCCCATCTCTTTTAAGCATTTTCACAAACACATGATGGACGCATAGTTTACTACCACATGGATCAATTTTTCTCTTTTTTTACAATCATGTCAATATTTCTAACATTATTTATATCACATTAATCCACCATACATCAACAATTATAATCACCAATAAAAATTACCTTGGGGCATCAATTTCACCTTTTTCTTCTTCAATTTCTCAAACTCCTCACTAAATTATTTTGTTTTCAATTAAAGCACTTAGGAGCTTTTTGGATCAAATTATGGTCTATCAAAGAAGGGATTAGGCTACTCATGTGGCTACCAAAGAAAAGACTAAAGGCTTAATGGAGGTTAACTAGGATAATGCACAAGGATAGGACAAATAGAAGGTATAGAACAAGGTTATCAAGAAAATGCCTATATCATCTCCTAAACACACACTCTTTATTTCGCTTAACACACACATCAGGCAAGTTCTAGACATCACATGCAACAAGGAATATACAAAAATCTCACACTCACATGGCACATGCTCAAATCATATAGGATCATCATGGACTCCCAACAAAACAATAACATGAATTCAAATATAAGCCACAAGTACAAGAGTCACAAAAATGAGCCTAAGAGTCTTAAAAGTAGAAATTCCGTCAATCAACATCCTTTAACCTAACAAAACACTTGCACCATGCAATAAAAAATAGCACCAACAAGAATATCTCACTTATTCCTAACCTTGAAAATTTTTAAATTGAGTCAAAAATTGAGAATTTCCCCACCCCACACTTAAAAATCTACTTTGTCCCCAAAGTGAATTTAAAAACAAGGGATAGAAATACTCCCTGAGGCCTATAATCCTAGCTAGTAGCATCTTTATATATCAAGAGGGTCCAGAGATCCCACACTTAGTTTTTGCCATGCTTCTTATCTCAGGTTTTTGGTACTCAAACTTTCCATTAACCTGTGACTCAATAAAAAACAAAAAACTACGTGAAATAAAAAAAACTAAAAACAAAAAATAAAAAATACCTTATCTTGGGTTGACTCCCAAAAAGTGCCTAATTTAGTGTCGTGGCACGATCCAATCAACTTTTTCCTCCACCTTGAGGATATAAATTTCACCCTCAACTTGGCATCCATATTTTTGCCTCGATCATTGGGAGGTGGTACAAAAATTAATGAACCGAGTAATAGAATATGCATGGTAAACCACTCGACCTTAAGGTATTTGTATTTTTTTTGCTTGTCCGGTGTAAAATCAAGAATATAGGATTCTTGTACCTCATCTTCACGTTCTTCCACTATTTTAAATGATTCCACAGACAAGATATAATCTAAACATAATGTGGAAAAGTGCTTTGAGTGAGAACCAACCAATCCCACTTCAAAATGTACTCTATCTTCAATACCCTCACTTTTATTGACCTTCTCAATTTTCGTCTTCAGATAAAGATGATAATCGAGTGACAATAATTTTTGTGTTTGCTCTACAAATTGGCTAATATCCTCCTCCTATTTTTCTTTGCTTAGCCTCTGTAGACATGGTTGCAGTAGTAACTCCTAAAACTGTTTGACAAATTTAGTTTTCGAGTACTCAGACTTCCTCGAATTATCATCTACTTCATCTACAATCGGTTGGAAGGTCAGCTCTGCATCTGCTACCTTAATTGTCTATTGAGTATTATTCAAAAACATGACTGAATCAGGATTAAAAGCACACATATCTGCAGAGTGATAGATACTATAACAAACCACATACCAACTCGTGGGTTGCTCTACAGTTTGGAAACAAAAAGGGCCCCTTCAAATGCTTAGATCAAAATCTATATAAAAAGTCTCATGGTGGGGTCCTCCACAAAAACGACAAGAATCATTATCCCTTGAAAATTATCTATCCAAGACTGACATCTCAAGAAGAGTGTGAGAAACATAAAAATAAAAGAAACAAAAAAATGAAACTATTTACAACTCAATGTAGTTAAACTAAAAATAAGATAGTTGCCTACTTACAAGTCCCCAACAACGGCGCTAAAAACTTGATAGCGCCCAAGCGCACACGCAAGTGTACGTGGTCTTATCAAGTAGTAAAGGGGCTTCAGGAAAGTCCAAGTATCAATCTCTTAGGGACTTACGTTCGCCGAGTATCCAATTGTAGTTTAACTAATTGAAGAGAGTAACAAATAGGATTTTAGCTTTGTAATTTAAAAATAAACTAAACTAATGAGGAAAAGTAATGTCTTAGGATAATCAATGGATAAAAACCAGGGTTAAGGCTTATGAACAATCATACTACATTATTGAACCTCATCGTTAGATTGATTATCTTGGTTTTTGATTCATAGGGTTAATTGGTTGATCATAGTCTGTTAACCTCTAATCTATCTCACTGCGATATTGCTGCATTGCGGTGCCTCTTCAAACTCCACTAAATGCTACACGCTCCTATGGTTCACAAAATTGGGCCTCTCATTCATTAATTGATGTTTTTCATGCATCCATTTGACATCATTACAGTCCGCACGCGTTGCATACATTTTGGAGGTCCAAACTGCGTCAATTTTTGTATTGTACTTTCGTTGAGCGATTTCGAGCCTTTTTTAGTTGTTTTCATTTGATTTGAAACTTTTATATCCTTCATATATCATAATAGTACATTAAAAAATTATCCTAAAGTATTAAAAACAACAAATTAGAGCTAAAAACAACACAACATCCTCAACGGCTAACGACAAACACGAGCTAAGCATAGGCTAAATTCATATTGAGCTTAAGCTTATTGTTTTGACCATTTTCTTGATCCAATTGACCATTGAATATTATAACTAAGTTGTTTCATATATAAATACATAATAAAAGCCTTAGTAACTCATTAAGATACATTAGAACCCAACACAAGATACTAGACAACACCTAGCTCAAGCTAGTCACACTAGTTTTCTTGGTTGAACTCTAAATGATCGAATTGAATCAAAACTCACATGAAAATACCATTAAAAATTGTAAACACATACTTGGACACATAAATTCTCATTATATCATTGTCAACACATATATCATAAGAATCATCCTCAAAACAAGGCTAAAAAGGCTAGGATCGTGATGCTAGAATGCATAAAAACCCCAAGCATCACCTTCTTCTAGATACTTAACCTTTATATATTCAACCACATAGAATGGCACCAGCTGAACTCTAGGAATTGAAAGAGCAGATAAAGGACCTTTTAGACTCGGGTTCATCAAACCTAGTGTTTCCCCGTGGGGCGCACCAGTCTTATTCGTGCATAAGAAAGATGATTCTCACAGAATATGTATAGACAATCGTCATCTAAACAAAGTCACAGTCAAGAATAAATACCTACTTTCTAGAGTTGATTAATTATTCTAACAACTTTAGGGAGCCAGTTACTTTTCTAATATAAACCTCTAATCAGGCTATTATTAGCTTAGAGTCAGAGAATGTGACATTTCGATAACAACTTTCCAAACACAGTAAGGTCACTTTGAATTCCTAGTCATGTTTTTTGGTCTTACAGGTGCCCTAGCAGCCTTCATGGACTTAATTAGTCATGTTTTCAAGTAGTACTTTGACATGTTCATTATAGTCTTCATCGGTGACATTCTTGTTTATTCTCGAAGTCAGAATGATCATGCAGATCACCTCAGAATTGTACTTCAGACTCTCAGAGCCCATCAGTTATTTGCCAAATTCAATAAGTGTAATTCAACTAAGGTCAGTATCATTCCTTGTTCATATTATTTCCAGTGATGGCATTAGAGTTGATCCTCAAAAGATTGAGGTGGTGAGAAATTGGCCTTAACCCATTTCTCCGTCAGATATTAGGAGTTTTCTTAGGTTTATATGGCTATTACCGTTGGTTTGTTAAAGGGTTCTCATATATTGCATCCCTCATGTCCATATTGACTCAGAATAAATCCAATGTTCAGTGATCAGATTCTTGTGAGAAAAGTTTCTAGGAGTTAAAGACTCGACTCACCTCAGCCCCAGTTTTGACTCTACCAGATAGTTCAGATGGGTTTTTTATGCACTGTGATGCATCAAGAGTAGGTTTGGATTGTATTATCATGCAGAGGGGTAAAGTCATAGCCTATGCCTCTAAACAAATTAAGCCCCATGAGAAAAATCACCTAACCCATGATCTTACGTTAGCAGCTGTAGTATTTGCCTTAAAGATTTGAATGCATTATTTGTATGGGGTGCATGTTGATGTGTTCATAGACAACAAGAGCTTACAGTATGTGTTCTCTCAAAAAGATTTGAATTTGTGTTAGAGAAGGTGGTTAGAGTTTTTGCAAGATTATGACATGAGTGTTCTGTATTACCCGAGCAAGGCCAATATATTGGCTAATTCTCTTAATAGGTTGTCTATGGTAGTATTGATCATATTGAGAGTGATAAAAAGAAGTTAGTTTAGGAAGTTCATTAGCTTGTCTGACTATGTATCCGCTTAGTCGATTTAGTAGAAGGTAGTGTGTGGGGGCACAATAGTTCAGAATTATCTCTAGTTTTTAAGGTGAACAAAAAGTAGGACAGAGATCCCTGTTTTGTTAAGTTGAAATAGTCAGTCATAGATCAGAAAGTAGAGGTTTTCTCCTAAGGGGGAGATGGTGTGTTGTGTTTCTAGGGTCGTCTATGTGTGCTACGTGTAGATGAATTGAGGCAACGAATTCTTGTAGAAGTGCATTACTCGATTCATCCAGGGGCCACTAAGATATACCATGATTTGCGGGAGATCTATTGGTGGAGTGGGATGAAGAAAGATATCATAGAGTTTGTAGCTAAGTGCTCTACATGTCAGCAGGTTAAGATTGGCCACTAGAAGCCTAGTGGGTTATAATATAAGATTCACCCAAATCCAATAATCGGGTAAGAAGTTATGGCTAATTGAAGTTCCTGTTATAAAACACCGTCATTCAGACCCTTAGCGCATCGTGGAGAGAAGTAATATCCCAATTGTAGTTTCCAGTAGACTAGCGTAATTGTGGCGCATCACGCTGAACTTTTAGGTCCCAACCAGTGGGACAATGCGATGGATCCGCATTGCGGTGAACCTCAGATTCCCATTCATCAATTTCCAGTGAGCCACCTCGATAGTGGTGCATCGCGGTGGCCCATAAAATTGGGCTCCCAGTTATATTTTTTCAGTTTCATTCAAAAGTTAGAAAAGGTATTTGGGACTTTCTCCAAGCCACTTAAATTGCTCAAAATGCTAATTTAAGGTCATTACAAGCGTCGTATACTATTTTTCTCAAAATCCCTCAGTAAAAAACCCTAGTTCATCAAACTTCTCCTCCAAGAAACTCAAGATTTCTCCATCAATTCTCCAACTTAAAGTCAAGATTCCAAGTTCTTAGTGCAAGAATTCCAAGAACCCTCATTCAATAATTCCAATAACATCTCGCAAGCAAGTTATTCATCCAAGTTTATCAATCTAAGGTATGTGGGTTTGAACAAGAACACTCTTTTCGTTCTTGTGCCCAAATTGTTGATTTTTATTAAAGAATTTCATACTTTTACAAGTGGGTTTATACCCAAATTACTTTATTTTGAGATTATGAGATTACGAGTTGTTCAAGTCTTGATTTTCATGATTATTTCACTATTTTATGACATGAGTTGAGAAATTAAGCTATGATTTGCACATCCTTATATCGATTTGATGTTTTCAAGATTGATTTCATGATGTAAGCTTTATTATGAAACGGAGATTATTTGAGCATGAGTAAGTTTTAAATCAAGTATGAGTTTTGATGTTTCTTGAAGAGTATATTGTTTAGTATGATTCAATCAACAAGTACTTTGATTTGAAAGAAAGATTACTTTTGAGCCTGAGTTAAGACAGGAATCCACATTATTCGGTCTTTATGATTTAAAGATAAGAGAATTATATTGTGGTCTTCACTATAGACCCTTGAGTTATTTTGAGGTGGATTTCCTAAGAGTTCTGAGTTGAGTATAGGAGTAGTATTTAGCACCAAGTTGGGTATGATTCTGAGGTCTCATACCCCAGAACTCCGTGCCACTATAGGACTGAGATTTATGGGCCCGAGGCTGAGATAGTGATCGCTAAGTTGAGGTTATACTCCCTGGAAAGAGTATGATGCCTCTCCCCTACATGAGGTTTCTTCTTTAGGAGGACAAGACGTTGGACTCCATGTAGCTCACATGGTTTATATCGGTTAGGAGAAACTCTCGAGTGTCCAAAGTTAAATAATCCCGAGTTCTAAGTGTCATGAGTCTAAAAGATTCTAGAGTTCCCAAGTGTTGAAAATTCCTAAAAGTTTCGAGTCCTTGAATTTTAAAGAAGTTTTACTCTCTATGAGATAAAAGTATGAGTTTGAAAGTATTGTTTAAAGTTCCTTTACCCTTCAAGTTTTGAGAATAATATGGAGAATACAGATTTTAGAAGTAAATAGAATGACTCACGAGATTTGTACTATATGCTTCATTATACATGAATTATGAGATTCAAATTTTAGCTTTTACTCAAGCTATGTGAGTTATTTTTATTAGCATGCAGATTTTCTACAAAGATTGATGATATTGTTTACTTATTGTATTGCACCCCCATATAGTCAGTCCATTCTCAAAGTGCTGATCCACATATATGTCTGTGTGCTACATTGTGTCATAATGTAGGTACACATTGTAGTATGTACAGTTAAAATCAGACAGTTGCAGATTCCAGCCAGCAGATAATGAGTCCTCCTATTTTAGGGACTTCAGTTTGATTCACTATTGTTCTTTACTTTCTTATTCTTATGTATTGATTAGTGATAGTTGGGGTCGCGTCCTTGGTATCTATAGTCAGTATTAGTAGAGGCTTCATAGACAGTTAGTAGAGTTAATGTATTCAGTTTTAGTTTTCATTGTAAAAGCAGAGTTATAATCATGTGAATTCAGTTTTGTATTGATTAGATTTTGAAAAGAGTTATCTTTTGCTGATATTGTACAAATTTATGAATTTTACTTAGTTGCTTATGAGTTTTCTAGTAGAAGGGTTAGATTGGGGTCACTTGTGACCCTAAACACCGTGTGACATCTCGGGACCCATTTTTGGGGCGTTACATGGCTCTATGCAGGAGTTCAATATTCCCACATGAAAATGGGAAGAGGTGAACATGGACTTTGTGATGGGTTTGACCCTTACTCATCATTAGCATGATCCGATTTGGGTTATCATAGACAGGATAACAAAATTCGCACATTTCTTGCCAGTCCATAATTCCTATTCAGCCGAGGACTACACCAAACTCTATATTAGGGAGTTGGTCAGGTTACACGAAGTCCCAGTATCCATCATCTCAGATAGAGGTACTCAGTTTACCTCTCACTTCTAGAAATCATTACAAAAGGGTCTTGGTACCCAAGTACACCTTTGTATAACTTTTCACCCTCAGGAAGATGGTCAAGCAGAAAGGACCATTCAAACTCTAGAAGATATGTTAAGAGCGTGCGTTGTTGATTTTAAGGGTAGTTGGTATGATCACTTTCCTTTGATCTAATTCATATATAATAACAACTATCATTCTAGTATTCAGATGTCTCCATTTGAGGCTCTTTATGGTTGGAGATGTAGATCTCCAATTGATTGGTTTGAGGAAGGTGAGGCCATAGTTGTAGGGCCTGACTTAGTGTTTGATGCCTTAGAGAAGGTTTAGTTGATCAGAGAAAGGTTTAGGGCAACCCATAGCCGACAAAAATTATATGTAGATGCAAGGAGAAAAGATATTGAGTTTGAAATAAGTGATTATGTATTCTTGAAAATCTCTCCCAGGAAGGGGGTAAAGAGGTTCGGTAAGAAGGGAAAACTCAGTCTCCAATATGTCGGCCCTTATAAAATGCTCTGCCATTTTGGAAAGGTAGCTTACGAGTATGAGTTACCTTTAGATCTAGCCTCAGTGCACCTAGTATTCCATGTCTCCTTGCTAAAGAAATGCATTGGTGACCGAACAATCATAGTTCCCTTAGAGGGTGTAAATATTTAGAATGATCTCTTTTTTTGAAGAGGTTCCAATCCAAATTGTCGATCGTCAAACTCACAGACTGAGGAATAAAGAAGTTCTCTTGGTTAAAGTTCTTTGTCGGAATAAGTCTGTTTAGGGAGCTACATGGGAAACAGAAGCAGATATACGGACCAAGTATCCTCACCTCTTTTCCAAAAACTTAGATTCAGCTTAAGGTAACTGTCTTCCTTAGCATTGTTCAGTTCCCTATTCAGTTACAGTTATAGACTTTGTGTCCATTATCGTTGCATATTTAATTATGCATTCATAAATCAGTTCAACCATGTACTCATGCATCGGATATTCATGTTTAGTATGAAAACTCATCTTATCAGTAGTTTTAGTCATGCAATCTTGTTTCAGTTATGCATGTTCATGTGTAAGCTCAGTCTATCAGTGTTTTTAGCTTAATTAGTCTCATTCGAGGATGAATATCCCCAAGGGGGACATATTGTAATACCCCGTATTTCCCAAGCTTAATTTAACTCTTAGTATATGAGTATTCCTATATAAATTTTTAAAATATTCAGTATTTTTCAATTCAATGAGCTTTCCAACTATAAAAAATTTGCCCAAATTCGATACCCGGGTGAAGATTTATAGCATATTTTGTAAAATTGTGTGCCAACTGGCACTTCACCGCATCATGAAGACCATCCAAATGGCATTTGTTAGTTTGCAGTGAGGCTCTACGATAATGGCGCATCACGCCAATGTTCGAGTTCACAATTGACATTTTCCAGTATGGCAATGCGATCCCACCGCGTCGCACCACTATCCATTTTCCCAATTGTCAAAATCCAGTGAGGCTCCACGATGGTGCCACATCGCTCCATGAGCCAATTTCCCTGTCATCCTTTTTTATATAGTTTCCTGTCAATTACTAGTGGCTCATGGTGATGCCACCGTGTTGTGGTAGAGGTCAAACTCAGGATTTAAGTAACAAAACTTGAAAACTTTCCAGGGGTAATTGGTTTTGTTTCCATGGACCAAATCAGTCCTAAACACATGATTTAACTCCTAAATAACATATTATGTCATTATTTACTCAATTTCACTCAAGATTAAATCATTCTATCTCAAAAAGGGGCAAAACCCTAGCGTCAAGAAATTAAGAACAAACTCAAGAAATCTTCCAATAACCTTCAAGAATTAATATTTTCGGGTATGTTAGGTGTTCATTCATGGGTTCCTTTCACCCATGAAGTTCAAGAACCTCTTTTTAAATTACAAGTTATAGATTCATGATTTCAAACTTTGAGATTGATTGTATTCATGTTCATGATATTAATTGGGTTTTAATTCATGATTTAATTATAGGTCTCATGAAATTAAAATAGTTTGTGTAATAAGTTGTATGACTTGCATGCTAAACCCTTGAAATTTCTAATGAGCATAGTATTCGTGTCGTTCATGTGTTGACCTTTATCATATAAAATAATCCATGCTCCCCAAGTGTTTACTAAAATGCCTATGTGAGATAAATAGAGGAATCATGACATGTCATTATGTGGTCCCAATCATTTACAAGCTTATGTGTACTTAGTGTTTGACAAAATGTCTAAATGAGTGCATTGTTATGCTTTTCAAGATCATGCTACGCTTTAATTTTCATGCTATCGAGTCCTGGGGGTAACTAATACCCGATAATCTAGTTATTTACCTAGAGCTATAGTATTTACAGAATAGTCCCAGTCATGTCACGAAAAAATAGTACTCAGTTCATGACATTTCATTATGTGGTCCCAATCATTTTCAAGCTTATGTGTACCAAGTGTTTGACAAAATGTCTAAATGAGTGCATTTTTATGCTTTTCAAGATCATGCTACGCTTTACTTTTTATTCTATCAAGTCCTGGGGGTATCTAATACCTTATAATCTAGCTTTTTTCCTAGATCTATAGTAGTTACATAATAGTCCTAGTCATGTCATGGAAAAATAGTACTCAGTCAGTTATAGAACTCAGTCTAGTTCAGTCAGTCAATGCGATTAGTAACAGTTCAGTCAAATTCCGTTCAGTCTAGTAATCAGTCCATGGTCTATTCAGTTGGTAGTATGATTCAGCACCAAGTGAACCCAAGGATGGGGGATCACCTTCCAATAGAGGGTTTGACCCTTAGAAATAGTCCTTGCATTCCCAAATTACATAGTCAGGGTAAGTTGAGACATCAACCTACTAGTTGAGGGTTGATGAGGTGTTTTAACCTGCTAGTTTAGGGTACCTCTATTCTCGTTAGAGTACCTGCCAGATAAGGGTAAATCTTCAGCTTGTCTTTACCCATGGCACGGTACTGACACCCTTCCAACTAGGGTTATAGGTTGGACCCCAGTTATCTTATTTGAGGCATGTTGGTTAGATGATTACTTCCCATAGTTTTAGTTTTAGTCTCAGTATATAACTCAATTCATTTCTACAGAATTAGGACTATCAAAAACAGTCACCCAGTTATCAGAATCTTAAATTTCAGTTACTTAGTATCAGAAATCAGTACTCAGCTTTAGTAAAAGATCATATACAATATACACGTATATGCACAGAATTGCATACTCAGTATTTATAGCAGTTTTAGTTATCCATGTACTCTCATATTCAGTTACTCTATATCATTTAGTCAATTATTGTTCATGCATATGAACCCTTGCATTTAGCCTTACCTCGTCTATCATACCAGTAAATTTGACGTACTGATGCATACATTCCACGTACTGATGCATACTCTTTCTTTGCGCTATAATGTCTCATATCTTAGGTTCAGACGCTCAGGTTCTTGACCGCGCATAGACAAATTCAGATAGCAACAGTAGATTCAGTAGTGAGTCCTCATCTATCGAGGATATGTTTTTATTTTAGTATTTATTTTATCAGTATTTTTGTAGTCGGAGTTAGTTGGGAGCTTGTCCCATCAACTCCACTTTCAAACAATTCAGTTAGAGGCTTTTCATTCTAGATTAGTTCAAATAGTACTTTCAGATTTCAAACATTTTATCAGATATTATTATAGTTATTGTTTTTTATCAGAATTTAGATTGTGAACCTTATGGCATTTCAGCTTATTTTCTGCATTATTACAGTATTGTTATTCAGTGCTCAAAGTAGATATTAGTCATGGGTTCGCTTGTGACCCTTTAGGTTCATAAGCACCGTGTAGCATCCGAAGTGCAGACTCGAGGCGTTGCATAAGTATAGCACACGCGCTCACCATAGATAGACCTTACTGGATGGTTCCTCCCGTAATTTTTGCAAAGAGGATATGTCCTAAATTGTTGGACAATACTCCCTTGGGACTGAGTACCCTGTAATCCCGCTTCACTGTTAAACTGAAAATTCTAAAACCGCCAATCAACTGGAGGCTGGGGTGCTAGGGAGCTGGCTGAAGATCGCCTTAGTGCTGGCTGCTATTCTGGTTTGTAGACCTAGTATACTTGGCCTGCCTGTCTCTCTCCCTTGCCTCTGCCAACCTTTTCTTTTTCTCTTCAACTCGTTGCATATGAACGAACAATCTTAAGAAATTCATATCTCTATTTAGCATTTTCCCCGTGCATTCCAACACTAGATCATCTGAGAGATCGGATGCAAACTTCCTCATGTGAGCCCTCATGTTACCTGTAAAATCTGGAGCATACCTGGACAGCTGGGCGAGCTTTAAGGTATATTCCTTAACACTCATATTTCCTTGCTTCAAGTTCATAAATTCTTCAGCCTTTAACTCCCTCAATTCCTGGGGGAAAGAAATGGTCCAGGAAAGCTTCCACAAACTCTTCCCATATAGAAGGCTCAACATCACCACCCTTCGAATCATTCCATTCATTATACCACTGATTGGAATAGGCCGCCAATTCAACCCCTTCAACCTCGTTCACGTGCATAACTCTAAAAATTTTCTCCATTTCATCAATGAACCCTTGGGGGTCCTCCTCAAAATTCATGCCAAGAAACATAGATGGGTTCAGCCTCATGAATTTACCAACCCATATAACCTCAGATGAACCAGAACCCATATCTTTAAACTGACGTGTTTGAGAGGTTACCAATTGAGCAATCATATGGATGGACTATCAGAACTCAACATTTGAAAATTATCTCTGAGGAGGTTGGGGATGGTTAACACAGTCCATGGAGACCAAGGTGGACTAGTCGGAACTCCCAGAGTAGCAACAAACTCTAGGGTAGAAGCTCTATTATGGGTCTGCATCCCATTAGTGGGTCGAACATCCTCAGCTTGGGTGTATTGTTTGTTGGTCCTACGAGGAGGCATGATAATTTTTCTGAAAATACAGGGAATCATTGGTTAGAGGACATTCGGACTCTATAGCACAGACTAAATCATGAAAGAAAGAGAGAGACATTTCTAAATACCTTATAACCTCCTGTTTATAAGTGTGGCGCGTTACATACCCATAAATAAGACTCTACGTAATGTGATTTTGTAGACACCCTAGGAACATGGACCGTGCTCTGATACCAAGTTTGTTATGACCCGAGCCGAGACCCTGGCCGAGACGAGCATCCCAAACCATGAAGGCCCAGGCACTCTCCTCCATTTGGCAATCATGCACAACATTCATATACTATAAAGAAATGCAGAAAAGATAATAAAGATGAAAACATGGTCAATCACTTAGTTCAACTGAACAACACAAAATTTGAGTTCATAATATTCAAAAACATATGACACCATTCTGCAAAATCTCTAACAATGTAAAAATAAACATCTATCTAAAGACTGGGATAAGGCCCCAGTCAGACCATAAAATGAAATAAAGTAAAATAATCTTTCAAGCAGGCCTTCCAGAATAGAGAAACCTCACCAACTGTAACTTCTGACTCACAAGTCTACTAATTAGTAGGACCCCGGGACTGTGCCTCAGATCCTGAAATGTAGGGGATCAATATGATTGTACTGGTATGTGAAGCAATCCAAAATAGCATCTTGTTATTACATAATATAGATGAAAGCATTTCGTAAAATATTACATATAAGATAAGTAAAACATATGGGCACAATTTAGAATTTTCTAATGCTTTTTTGAAATCAAGACTCACACTTTATCTTACTTCTGAGACAGATGGTACACCCTACATTTGTACAATCCCATGAGCTATATAGAATCTGCCCTTGACTTGGCAGCCAAGCTCCCAATCCAAGTATTCAGCAAGGATTGGAGTCCTAATTAATTCTAGTATACAAGTGTCTCAAGGAGGAGAATACATTGGCATTGGCCAAATCATATTGCTTGAATCGGTAAACTCAATTTTCAGTGATGATCCCTTACACTCAAATGCATTCTTCGAGTAACCATATATCTCTCTTTAGGCCCAATTTTAGTTCTTTAAACAACATGTTTCATATGCAAAGTCATTCAATGCTTAAAATTTTAAGGGCACGTCTTCACCGGGTATCCTCATATCCAAACTTGCAAGTCATTCATATCGTACCAATGTTACAACCTATCTCATTCGAATCAAGAACTTGACCACTAAAGAATCATAATATCACAAGAGAATCACCATTTTCAAATCTCAAAAAAACTTATGCAATTAACTTCTTTTGTAAGACTTAGAACATGCGGTGGTCATGTTTATTTACTCAATCACATGCAACTCTTCTTTTTTAACGCAAGAGTATAGTTATAGCAAAGAACTCCCTCTCACGATATCATAAACCATATCAAATACCATGGTGTTGAGGAACTTTCTTTAAAATCATAGTTTGTGCTTTCAAGAATCACTCACAGTACAAATATACACTTTATTTCATAACAAGAGATGGAAATTCATTGTTCATTCTCTCAATTAATCATTCCAAACTATATATGTATATATTAGAAGGGTCAAGATTTGATTACCACAAAAAGGGTTCAACACAATACGTATAATCTCATCAAAATGGTTTAATAGCATGATTTTTGAAAAATTATTAAGGATAGTCCCACATACCTTAGGTCTTTTAGGTCAAAGAATGACTCTTTTCTTGATGATCTTAACTTAGAATATGAATCCTTGATCTTTGGAAGGAAAGTTAGGATTTTTGTTCTTGATGGATTTGAATGAATTTGGGCATATTATGCCCAAAAGGTATTTCAATTCACTGTTTACACGACTTGGGGCCTTAGGGAAAAGACGAATCTGCTCCTCAAATTTAAAATTCGCAACTGAAATGCCGATTTAGCCTTCACCGTGATGCGGTGATGCCTTCATAGATATACTCACCGTGATGCGGTGCAATCGTGGTGAGTCACTGAAAATTAATGATTGTTGTTTTGGTCTTCACTGCGACGCGATAAAGGTCTCATAGCTATAGTTACCGTGATACAATAAAGTTGCGGTGACCTGTTTTTAATTTCCAAACATGCTTCAAATCCCGTTTGAAAAATCCAAAACTTACTCGAGACATGTTACTTTAACATGAATCAACTCATAAATCTACATCTCGGGGTCGGAAAGGTTGATTTAGAAATCATCGAAGTTTAGGAGCTTAAAGTATGATTGAGTCCTTTAACACTTAGAAAAATTTCAGGTTGTTCGCTCTTTATGCATGCTACTAAGTTTGGTATCAAGTTGAGAATTCTACGGGGTGTTACCTGAAAACATCTTGTGACTAAAGATTGTCTGGCTGGAAGAAGAAAAGGAGTAGGAGATGTGGATCAACTTGTACATTTTTGCATTGTAATGTATTTCCAAAACTACGACCTTTTCAGTGGATCAAAATGTTGTAATAGCTTTCATAAGATGGTCCAAAAGTATAAGCTCTAAAAGTATTTGTTTTCCTAAACTAATTCTCGTGCTTATAAGATGGTCTTGCTAATCAAAATACTAATTTTGGAACACGTTTGTTGCACGAGTTATCCAGTGTTAATTGCATCGTGCAAAATATTTTAAATTGATTGCTTAACTTCTTAACTTTGTTTCCTCATTGATCTTCAGGATGATTGAAAGTAATAGTAATCATTTAGCATCATGAGATCAACATGTATTTCATTATATTATAGTTCCAAAACTGCAGCTCTTTTCGTGGATCAAAACATTGTTATAGCTTATGTAAGATAGTCCCAAAAGTATAGTTTCTCAAAATATTTATTTTCCTAGACTAATGCTCATGATTATAAGATGGTCTTTCTCATCAAAGTACTAGTTTTGGAACACGTACGTTGCCGAGTTATCCGGTGTTAATTGTACCGTGCAAAATATTTTAAATTGTTCACTTAACTTCATAACTTTGTTTCCTCATCAATCGTTAGGATGATTGAAAGTAATAGTAATCATTTAGCATCATGAGTTCAACATGTATTTCATTATATTATAGTTCCAAAACTGATGCTCTTTTCCTTAACTACCCAATATTGTCTAAGTTGTATTCATTACATATTTTATTAATTTACCTTCTGTTTTTTTCTATTACTAAGTTACCTCAGTTTTATCTGTTTCTTGATTTTCCGGTGGTACAATGATGTCTTAGGAAGCTATTGTTCTTCCCTGTTCTAGAAACAGACAGGTGTATCCAACACCAATGGCATCACATGAAAAAATTGTTAATGACCCAAATTTATTCATGGACCCAAATTTATTCATGGAGTGTCTCAAGAATTTTCACTCTGTTTTGAGTACAAAGTACACGGAAGCAACTCTTTTTTTCGTCCGAGCTTTCGCCTTTTTTGATTTTTTACGCAACTCGAACTGATATTCTGTAAGATGGAGGTAAAACAGTTTTTTTTCTTTTTCTTTTTTCTCTTTTTACTATTCGGATCAAGGTTGTAGGTGTTTTATGCTGCTTACCACTAATGCAACCCCTCTTATTATGTAAGCCAACTTTTATTTATTTTTTTGAAAAAAAAAATTCCTCGATGCTTTAATTTTTTTCGTTTTCTTAGTAACTCGAACCCGCAACTTTTAAGTTGTAGGTTTTGGACACTGATCATATCCGCAGCCCCTCTTATCACATAAACAACTTTTTTTAAGAAAAATTCCTCGGAGCTTATATCTTTTTATTTTGATAGAAGATGACATTCTTCCTCTTATAGGCAAAGGAGTGTGGATATTACACAAGAATTTTTAAAAATTATAAACAAATAGACAAAAATATCAAGGGGTTAAAAGTATAACAATTATTTCAATTTTTTGTATGATATAATTTTCGAACAAAGATGACTCAAATGAAATCATGCCTCCGTAGTTTCGCTAGTAACGGGGTGGATTCAATCATAGGTTGACCCTATATATTTTAAAAGCACTTACTTTTTAAAGTTTGACTTAATTAATTAATATATGTTGTGATCCGATCCTTTTAACTAAGAATAATCGCAAAGTCGTTTTTGATTGTTTTGTATTTGATTTTGCAGTGGAAGTTAAGAGGCAAGAAAACCAATAATGGAAGTAAAAGAGTTGAAATCTAAAGTAAATAGAAGAGAAGTGTGGCTGGCGACATTCCTGATAAGTTGTCAGCACTCTGATAGGTTATCATCTTCATCGTCAGCCTTAAACAGAGAATGCGATTCAGTTGGAAGAAGTGACGATGACATGTGATAAGCCGTCAGCCTTGTGATAATCCATCAGAGTCGCCGTTAGCCTTAGATAGAACATGGGAGCTGAGGTAGAGAAGTGGTGACATTGTCTGATATCTCATCACAGTTTTGATAAGCCGTCAGGATCACCGTCAGCCTTAAGCAGAATTGTCAAAATTGAAGAGGAGCTGATGACATCGGTGATAAGTCATTAGCCTCCTGATAAGGCGTCACGCATGTCGTCACCTAATCTGAAAAGGACACTGAACTCTGTGATTTTGTTTCCATAATTAGGCTGAAGTATTTAAAGCATATTTTAGGGTTTTCTAAGGAGGATTATTCTGGTTAACCTATTTTTTGGAACACATGTATTTTGTTATTTTCTCTCTAGTTTCTTGGCTTGAAAAAAAAAACAATTAACTTTGAAGAGATTATCATCAATATTTTGGGATTTCTACTTTGATCTAATCTGAGAAACACTCATTGCTATTCATCGTGCTGTAAGTTCATCTTTAAAATTATGAATTCAACTTGTTGTATCTATTATTATATTATGAGTGGCTAAATCCCTTTAACCTGAATTATGGGATCTATGGGTTAGGTCTTGGTAAGTTGCTAAGTGTTCAAGATTGTAAAGGTAATAGGACTTCTTGATAATTCTGAGGTTTATAAGAAATCAACTATAGTAGGAAGTGAATTATTGAAAGGGACTTGGAAGCTACCAACCTTCCGTTTAATAATTGATGCTGTAACAAGGTTAATTATCCTGAGGTGAAGTCTGGTTAGTAAATATAAATTCCTTAAGTCTGAAAGGATTAGGTAATTAAATGCTTAAGTAGGTCGAGAGACATTTAGGCATAACTTTGATAAAAACAATCTGTTGTTCCTACCTATCGTGAGAATCTTGAATCCCTAATAGCATCTGTAAAGTACCAAAACACATAGTGAACATAATTTTGGTTTTTCATAAACTCTTGATTAAAAATTCTAAAACTAAAGTGACTAACAATTATTTACTAAATTCTCATAACCCCCAATTACCAGAAACTACTAACTATTAGTTGATTAACTCGTATACAACTCAGATTCACACCATATTCCATGTGGGATTCGACCCCAACCTAGTTGGGTTATATACTGATCGCTTACATTTTCATTAGAGAAGTGTAGTTTGAGTGTTATCAAAAATGGCGCCATTGCCGGGGAATACAGTTGTAAATTAAAGTTTGTGTGCGCTAATTGACTGTTAGTCAAGTTTCCTAGTTTTACGTTTATTTGCTATTTTTGTATATTGAAAGATCTTTGTAGTGTATACCAAGAACCAGAAGTTTCGGAAAATCATTATTACCATTTAATCCGAAACCGCAATGAATTGGAAGAATGGCAAACCCGTAGGAGGCTGACAGGTTAGCAGCCTTAGCTAGAGCTCAAGTAAATGTGCAGAATATCGGTCAACAAGTACGACATCCAAATCCTGTGGATGAAGATTTAAGAGATGAGGAGTTCTAAACCCTGGTAACCCAAGGGGTGCAGAGTAAGTAGCTGCACCAGTACAGCGTAATGCTAATAGGAATCGTCCGTTCCAAGGAAGCCAAAATTACCAACCGGTCCAGTATGATCTCAATGATAATGATGATGGAATGGATGGAGTAGGTGCAACGGGTGCAATTATTCCTTTACCGTTGGCACCTGGGAAAAAATTTAACATTACGAGTACTATGATTCAACTCCTTAATCTGAAGAGGTTTTTTGGTGGCCTTTCTGGGGATGATACGAACTTGCATCTGGTGAACTTTGTCACCATTTGTAAATCTTTTGATAACCCAGGAGTGGGTTAGAATGCTATCTATTTGAGATTGTTTCCGTTGTCTCTGTCTGGGGAGGCACCATTGTGGCTTAACGAGTTGACACCCGATTCTATAACCAACTGGAGAAAGTTGAAAGGAGCTTTCCTAGAAAGGTTATTTCTATCTTCTAGGAGGGAACAGTTCAGGGATGAGATCAGCAACTTTAGACAGCTCTCAACTGAAGCCTTGCATGAAACCTAGGAGAGATTCAAAAAGAAGCTTGTCCAAATAATAATATGACGGACATACACTTGATGGAGACTTTGTATAGGTCTGTTAACTCTGTAACCAAAACAATTATAGTTAATGCTGGTGGTGGTTCATTTGTTGATCTTACATTCCTAGAGGCTTCATAAATACTAGAGAGAATTACCAAATAGAGTCGGGCATGGCATACCAGAGACTCTATGGTAGCAAGCCTTACTATTTCTGTAGGTTTGACTGTGGAACAACAACACAGGAGAGACCAGGAGCGTGATCAAGACATGGAGCACCTAAAACGTAGATGGACTTGCTAACCAAGCACTTGTTATCATGCAAGATTGAGAAGGTGAAAGCTGTGTGATATCAAGATAGAGTTGATGCTGATCCAGAAGAAAAGGCGAACTATGTCAATAATCAGGGAGGTTTTTGAGGCAATATCCAAGGGCATCAAGGTCAGAATTATTGTGATAAGCCTGGTTATAAAGATAGGGAGCAAGAAAATTGGAGGAGTAATAATGATAGGAGTGAGCTATATGTCCCTTCTGGAAATCGTGAGACTGCTACAATAAGTTCTGAAAAGATGTCCATGGAGGACATAATGGCTAAATTATTAAAGAGAGTGGAGGCTACCAACTCAGGAGTGACTGCCATGAAGATCGATCTAGCATCTATTAGTCAGTTGGTAAACTCGCACTCTTCCTCGATCAAGCAGCTGGAATAACAAATGAGCCAACTTTCCACATCACTAAATTAGAGGAAGAGTGGAACATTACCTAGTGATACAGTCCAGAATCTATAAAATGATGTCTTATGTATGGCGATTACTACTAGAAGTGGTAAATTATTACCTGACCCTTCTGTGGGCAAAAATATAGTTGATGAGGTAGTTGATGATGAACCAGAAGAAGATGGTCCAGTGGAGTCTGAGAAACTGGATGGTTCTGATGATGCTCCAAAAAAGGGAAAGATAAAAAGAAGGAGGTAGTGGTGAAAACTCTCCCAAGGTCAACACCTCCCTTTCCTCAACAATTGAAGAACAAAAATAATGATGCAAAATTTAGCAAATTCATGGAAATGCTTAAACAATTGACATTGAATGTGTCTTTGATGGAGGCACTCGAGCAAATACCAGGGTCTACTAAATTCATAAAGGACCTTATGACTAAGAAAAGAGCGATGAGATATAAACCGGAGGATAATCTCCATTATTGTAGTGCTATTTCTATGAGGACCTTGATGCAGAAGAAGCCAGACCTAGGAGCATTCTCTATTCCTTGTACGATTGGGTCTCTGGAATTTGCAAAGGCATTGTGTGATTTAGGAGCGAGCATTAATCTGATGTCGCTGGCAATATATAGAAAGGTGGGTTTGGGAAATCCAATACCCACCAACATGCGACTTGTGATGGCGGATAGGTCAGTAAAATGACCTATTGGTATTTTGTATGATGTGTTGGTGAAGGTAGCTATCTTTATATTCCCTGTGGATATTGTCATTCTGGATTACGAGGTGGACTTTGAGGTGCCCATAATCTTGGGTCTACCTTTTCTTGCAACCGAAAGTATGTTGATTGATTTGAGATCTAATCAGCTCTTATTCTGGATGAATGATGGAATGGTGAAATTTAATGTGTGCCAATCAATGAAGTAGCATGAAGAAATGAGTGTGTTCTTAGTTGTTGATGTGTATTATTATAAGGATGAATAGAAGGTGTCAATAGTGGAACAACTTGTTGTTGAGCCTTTAGCCACAGTTTTGATGAATTTTGATTGTGAAGGCATTGTGGAGTACGAAGAGACTATTTGTGCTTTGTCAAGATTGGGTTCATACTCTTATGCTCCTAAGAAACTAGACCTTGATCTTGCTTATCAACCAACACCACTGGCTAAGCCATCCATTGAAGAGCCACAAGTGATGGAATTAAAAAAACTACCTAGGAATTTAAGGTACATATTTTTGGGTAATGGAAACATGCAACCCATTATTATTGCAGCTGATTTGGGTGAAAAATAGGTAGAAGCACTTATTTCAGTACTTTAGAGGCACAAGAGAGCAATAGGATGGACTATCGCAGATATTATTGGCATTTCCCCTGGCATCTGCACACATAAAATATAACTTGAGGAAGATTGTATTCCAACCATCGAGCACCAGCGCTGTCTTAACCCGCTAATGCAAGAGGTGGTTAAGAAGGAAATTATTAAGTGGTTGGATGTAGGAGTGGTTTACCCTATTTCTGACAGCAAATGGGTGAGCCCAGTTCAATGTGTGCCAAAAAAAAGGGCATAACTGTGGTTGTACATGAAAGGAATGAGTTGATTCCACTCAAGCCTATGAATGGGTGGAGAGTTTGCATGGACTACCGAAAACTAAAATCATGGACTTTAAAAGACCACTTCCCGATGCTTTTTATGGACCAAATGCTTGATCGATTGGTTAGAAGAGAATGGTATTGCTTTTTGGATGGTTATTCTGGATATAACCAGATTTGTATTGCTCCTGAAGATTTGGAGAAGACGACATTCACATGCCCATATGGCACCTTTGCATTTAAGAGGATGCCGTTTGGGCTATGCAATAGACCCACTACTTTTCAATGGTGCATGATATGCATCTTCTTAGATACGGTAGAGGACACCATAGAGGTATTCATGGATGATTTCTCTGTGGTGGGAGATTCTTTTGAGTTGTGTTTGGAAAACTTGAGTATGGCCTTGAAACGATGTGTTGAATTCAATTGGTGCTTAATTGGGAGAAATGCCACTTTATGGTAAAAGAGAGCATCGTTCTCGGGCACAAAATTTTAGCAAAAGGGATAGAGGTTGATCAATCCAAGGTTGAAGTTATTGAGAAACTACCACCTCCCATTTTAGTGAAGAGAGTGCGTAGTTTTCTTAGACATGCTATTTTTTATCAGAGGTTTATAGGAGACTTCTCAAAGGTTGCAAATCCACTTTGCAAACTTTTGGAGAAAGAAGTGAAGTTTTCCTTTGATGATGATTGCTTGAAGGCATTTGAATGCCTTAAAAAGAAGTTGGTTGAGGCCCCTATCATTTTTGCACTGGACTAGTCAAAATTGTTTGAGATCATGTGTAATGCAAGCGGTGTTTCTCTTGGAGCTGTATTGGGACAAAAAAAGGAGAAACTATTTCATCCAATATATTATGCCTACAAATCACTGAATAGAGTGCAAAAGAACTGCACCGTCACAGAGTAGGAACTCCTGGCTGTAGTGTATGCTTTTGAGAAATTCAGGGCTTATCTTCTTAGTACCAAGGTAGTGGTACACATTGACCATGCATCCTCGAGGTAGTTGATGGCTAAGAAAGATGCAAAACTAAGGCTGATTAGATGGGTGTTGCTGCTACAAGAATTTGACTTTGAAGTCAAAGATAGGAAGGATTGTGAAAATCAAGTCGCGGATCATCTGTCTAGAATGGAAGATGAGCAGGCAATTAGTAATGAAATGGAGATAAATGATGCATTTCCTGATCAGGAGATCTTGGCTGCTGCTGTGGAGAAATTACCTTGGTACGCTGATTTTGCAAATTATGTTATGAGTTAGGTCATTCTAGAAAATCTTTCTTTCCAACAAAGAAAGAAATTCCTTCATGATGTGATATATTACTTCTAGGATAAGCCATATCTTTTTGGGAGATGTCCTAACAATATTATAAGGAGGCGTGTGCCAAAAGTTGATATATTATGTATATTGGAAGCATGTCATGCTTCCTTAGATAGAGGTCACCATGCAGGTGACCGAACAGCTAGGAAGATGTTGTAGAGCGGCTACTATTGGCCAACATTGTTCAAGGATACTCATGAGTTTGTGCTGAAATGCGACCAATGTCAGAAGCAGGGTCGATTTGCAAAAGAAATGAGATGCCTTTGACTAAGATGCTTAAAGTGGAATTGTTTGACATCTGGGGCATCGATTTCATGGATTCTTTTGTAAGCTCGTATTGGACGAAGTATATTTTAGTTGCTATTGACTATGTCTCGAAATAGGTCGAAGCTGTTGCCTTGGCTGATAATAAAGGAAAGAGGGTTGTTGTTTTCATGTCTTCTCTTTCTTTGGAGTACCACGTACGATTATAAGCGATATAGGATCTTATTTTTACAACAAAGTATTTCGAGCTACCTTAGCAAAATATGGGGTAAAACAGTATAGAGTAGCCACTCCATATCACCCACAAACTAGTGGGCTAGTGGAAGTGTCAAATAGAGAGATTATAGCTATCCTAGCAAAAATGGTGAATGCTGGTTGGAAAGACTGGTCTCGAAAGCTCGATGATGCCTTGTGGGCATACCGTACTGCTTTCAAGACACCTATTGGTATGTCACAATTCTAGTTGGTCTATGGAAAATCATGCCACTTACCAATCGAGCTGGAGCACAAGGCTTTATGGGCCCTCAAAAGGTTAAATTTGAGTTGGTAGAAAGCAGCAGAGCTAAGATTGGGACAACTGAATGAGATGGATGAATTCTGTCTCAGGGTATAGGAAAGAGCAGACCTATATAAAGAAAAGATGAAGAAGTATCATAATTGGAGGATTGAGAAACAATAATTCCTAAAAGGTGACTTGGTGCTTCTGTTTAATTCTAGACTCAAACTGTTCCCAGGTAAGCTTAAATCCAAGTCGTCAGGCCCGTTTAGAGCTAGTCAAGTCTACTCACCTAGAGTAGTAGAACTTGAAAATAAAGACGGCAGCACCTTTAAGGTAAATGGGCAATGAGTAAAACTTTATATTGGTCCAAAAAACTCGATGAAAAGTACTGCTACTATTTGTCTCGATGAAGTCTAAAGTAATTGAGACACTTGAGTCGTGCCGTAACGTTAAATCAGGTACTACATGGGAGGCAACCCATGATCCCCGTGCTTGATCTACTCGAGGTATACCCGAACCCTTAGTTCAGTTTTTCATTGATTTTAAGTTGAGGGTGTAGGTTGAGTTGCTGTTGTAACATTTTGTAGTTGACTAGGAGAAATAAAAGTACTTGAGGCAGTTAACAAGGTTTTGTTATTTTGTGAACACCTCCCAAGTGGTCTAATTCTTTAACTGTGTGATTTGCATCTAATTATGACCACTGTGCATCTTTGTATGGTATTAGTTCTAGTGAATTGATAACCATTTCTAAACAGTTGCATGGACCAGATATGTAGTAACTTATGATATACTTGTGTGCCATGTGCATGTGAGATTCTACTTATTTTCCTTTGTATGTTGAATGTAGAACTTGCTCGGTTATTCTTACCTAGGTTGAAGGATAGGGGTTAGGAAAGGATCATAGGCCATTTTGATATTAGTCCACTTTTAGTCTAAATGACCTTCCCTATATGCATAATATTCCTTGGTCCTTATTTTGAGCTTGAATAACCTATTTGTTTTTATGATACCTATCATCGTCCCATTTTTATATCATAATGAACCTGTTTTCGTCCTGGTCCTCCTTGGACACTGTGCACCTTAACTTAGGCAAATGGCCTAAGTTTAGGGTGGCTATCATAGGGGTGCGTGATGTAAAATGAGTATGAAGAAAAATAGAGTAAAAAAAAAAGAATAAAAAGCTGGGTGCGGTGGAAAAGAGCAAGAAAAGAAAAGTTGTGAAAAAGAAGAAGTGATTGTAGAAAAGAACCGCACCCATCCTTAATAAGTGTGATCAAGAAAAGAGAAGAGTAGAAAAAGGTAAATGAGTTAGATCCCAAAAGCTAGTGTAGTGTCAAGGAGGCTTAGTCACTTTAAATATCATTGAGTATCATACGAGCCCTTAGCCTACATTACAAGCCAAAGAGAAGACCTATAGTGATCCTAGCTGACCTGTCTGAAGATCTTGGTAATGAAAATAAAGGCAAGCCTATGGTATTTGTCATACATTGATTGGAAATTCATTTTGAGAGTGAGTGTCTTGTGATTGTCCCCATGGTTACATATGTGATGTCTGATATAAGTGCAATAGGACTTCTTTGTAGTGAGGGCACATTGGTTACGTTGTTAGTTGCTAACTTGTTTGGATAGTGTAAGTTTGATACATGCATGGTTGTTGTTTCTGATTTGATGCCATATCTTGATTCCTGTGTGTCACGTGGTTGCTCTTCAATAACATGCACAGTTGTTTGTAAATTGATTGACCTTGGAGATGGTGAAGATATTTTGAGATAATATGGATGGTTGACTGCTGAATGTACTTTGTATTCTCTTGGTTGTGTTTTAGTTGCTTGAGGACAAACAATTGTTTTAAGTTGAGGGTATTAATGTGTGAGCAGATGGTAACACATTTGAGGATTTTAACTTAGAATAATTGCAAAGTCTTAAGCAACTTTTGTCTTTTTTGATTGTTTTATATTTGATTTTGCAGTGAAAGTCAAGAGACAAGAAAACCAATAATGATGGAAGTAAAAGAGTTGAAAGCTGAAGAAAATAGAAGAGAAGTGTGGCTGACGACATTCCTGATAAGTCATCAGCACTCTGATAGGTTATCAGCTTCATCGTCAGTCTTGAATAGAGAATGAGATTCAATTTGAAGAAGTGATGACGACATGTGATAAGCCGTCAGCTTTGTGCTAAGTCATCAGAGTCGCCGTCATTCTCATACAGAACATGGGAGCTGAGGTGGAGAAGTGATGACATTGTCTGATATGTCGTCACAGTTTTGATAAGCAGTCAGGATTCACTGTCAGCCTTAGAAATTGTCAAAATTGAAGAGGAGCTGACGATATCCGTGACAAGTCGTCAGCCTCCTAATAAGGCATCGCGCATGTCGTCACCTAATCTGAGAAGGACACTGAACTCTGTGATTTTATTTCCATAATTAGGCTGAAGTATTTAAGGCATAGTTTTGGGTTTTCTAAGGAGGATTAATCTGGTGAACCTATTTTTTGGAACACACGTATTTTGTTATTTTCTCTCTAGTTTCTTGGCTTGAAAAAAAAATAATTAACTTTGAAGAGATTATCTTCAATATTTAGGGATTTATACTTTGATCTAATCTGAGAAACACTCGTTGCTATTCATCTTGCTGTAAGTTCATCTTTCAAATTATGAATTGAACTTGTTGTATCGATTATTACATTATGAGTGGCTAAATCCCTTTAACCCAAATTATGGGATCTATGGGTTAGGTCTTGGTAAGTTGCTAAGTGTTCATGATTCTAAAGGTAATAAGACTCCTTGATAATTCCGAGGAATTAATTATTGTTTATTGGTTGCCAACAATAGATAACACCTGCTTTGATTTGCTTGAGATAAGAAATCAACTATAGTAGGAAGTGAATTATTGATAGGGACTTGGAAGCTACCAACCTTCCGTTTAATAATTGACGTTGTAACAATGTTAATTAACCTGAGGTAAAGTCTGGTTAGTGAATATAAATTCCCTAAGTCCGAGAGGATTAGGTAATTAAATGCTTAAGTACGTCGAGTGACATTTAGGCATAACTTTGATAAAGAAAATCTGTTGTTCCTACCGGTCGTGAGAATCTTGAATCACTAATAGCATCTGTCAAGTACCAAAACCCATAGTGAACATAATTCTGGTTTTTCATAAACTCGTGATTACAAACACTGAAACTAAAGTGACCAACAATTATTTGCTAAATTCTCATAACCCCCAATTTACCGAAAACTACTAACTATCAGTTGATTCACTAGCATACAACTCAGATTCACACCAAATTCCCTGTGGGATTCGACCCCAACCTAGTTGGATTATATATTGACAGTGATCGCTTACATTTTCATTAGAGAGGTGTAGTTTGAGCACTATCAAATCTCACATAGCAAGTACGGGGTTGCATTTTTTAATAGCTGATTTGTTCCTTTGGTCTCCTGTGATTGGAGGAAAGGAGCTTGATTTGCATGTTTTATATGTTGAGGTGACAAAAAGGGATGACTTTGATAAGGTAAAATGGAATCTCCTTTTATTTTTCTTCGTCTTCTTATTAGTTGATTCATATATAATACAACTTGTTATTATTTTTTTTAAAATAAAGAAATTCAAAAATATGCAAATATTATTTTGTTGTATAGGTTGTAGCAGAGAAGAAATGGAGAGAAGTGAGTTATTCAAGTTTTCTCCAACCACAGCAAGTGCTTCATATGCATTGAAGAAACATTATTTCACTTTGCTTCATCACTTTGAACAAGTTTACTCTTTTAGGCATAATTTTCCAGGTTAGTAAATATATAGATATATTTCCACATTAATGTTCTATTTGTTCTTGCATGCGATAATGTTTGTACGTAAGTGATAACATTTTGTGCGTTATTACTTGTGTAATATTCCCATGTGCCATAACATTTATGTGTAATTACTAGGCTAGACCTATATTTCCATCACATGCCATTTATCATGAGTTTGAGATATTTTACTTTTTAATAGACGTGTCAAAATTTTACTCCTTAAGTTTTGACACATACACTAGCATATCTTAACTGAACTGGCACCAAAAATTGGCCAATTCGGTGCTGGTAATGATGCGAAAATGGTGTGGAAATAGTGCTGGAATAATTCTTCTTCTTCTTCATATTTGATATATCTTTTTATTTATTTTCTTCTATTAAAAAGAAAGAAATTAAGAAGATATATAAATATTATTTTGTTGTATATTAAGAAAAAATGGTAAGCATACTCAAATCGACCATTTAGTATATTCTGCAGTATGAAGATTCTATCATAAATTTAGAATGATAAACTAATTATTACATTATATTGTACGTCGGGCTTTCAATGAGTGACATGGATAGTAAAGATTCATAAGTCGGTCCATCCTATTTGGGATTATCAAACTCAAGCAATAAAATAAAAATTAGATTATATAGTGACAATGAGAGAGTTTGATAATGATTGTTTATCTATATATACAGGTATATCAAAACTATGGGGTGACAGACAACGAAAGGTGTCAGAATGAACTAAAAGAGTATAAAGAAAGAAAGATGACCACATCATCTTCCTACTAAAGGTGACCGACTGGCAGAGAGAAAGAGAAGAAAAACTTTGCATTGTAATGTAGTTCCAAAATTGCAGCTCATTCTGAGGAGCAAAACTTTTTTTTAACTTATGTGGGATAGTCCAAAACTACTACTGAAGTGAAGTTTCTCAAAACATCTGTTTTCCTAGACTAATCCTCTTTTATAATTTGGCTTCTATTCTCTCCATTACTAAGCTAGCTCTGTTTCACTGGTTTCTTAATTTTATTCTTACATTCTTCCATTTATAGGCACGGTAGGCAATGGCATAGTTGGTTTTTCACTTGGAAATTAAAAACAAAAAAAAAGAAAAAAATAAATACGCAAAAATATAAAAGGCATAAAAGAAATATATACAAATAATTCTTATTTTTTCTTTATATAGTATAATTTTTCAATAAAGATTATTCAGATGAATCCACTCCTCTCTTGCTAGTTTTGCCAATAATGGGGTGGATTTAATTATGGGTTGACTATATATTTTAAAAGTAATCACTTTATAATGTTTGACTAAATTAATTAATGCCTATTGAGGTTTGACTCTTGCACGGATTTCGCACATAAGAAAAGCTTTATTGCTCCAAACAATCTCTTTTACTGCTTGTATAATGTCTGATATTTCTCTGTTTTTTTGTGTTTAATTAAGGGTTCCTGTAATAGGAGGGAAGGATCTTGATTTACATGTTTTCCATGTTGGGCATTAAATGAGCGATATGAAATTCATAAGTTGGTCCATCTTGTTTGCAATTATGAAATTCGGGTAGTAAAACAAAAATTAAATTATATAGTGACATTGAAAGAGTCCTGTCACGACCCGAGCCGAGGCCTTGGCCGTGACGAGTATCTCAGACTATGAGGGTCCGAATGCTCATATCTATCTGGAAATCATGCACATTAATCATACAATTTGTAGAAATACAGAAAGAATAACATAACAGAATTATGGTCAATCTCATAGGTAAACTGGATAATCCGAAAATGAGTACTCATCATTCAAAACACATAACGCTAGTCTGTAAAATCTCTAATACATGTAAACCAACATCTGTCTAAAAACTGGGACAAGGCCCTCAGTAAACCAAAAAAAAGAAAGAAGCAATGAAATCCGAAAATCAGGCCTTCCGGAATAGAGAAGGCTCACCAACTGCAACTTCTGAAACAAACGGATCTACTGCTAGATGGGACCGTGAGACTATGCCTTAGATTCTGAGATATAGGGGGTCAATACATATGTATTGGTACACAGAGCAATCCAAAATAATGTAATTTGATATATATATATATATATATATATATATATATAACATAAGTCAGAGAATTTCGCCAAAAGCTTTATGCATGAAATGATTTAAAACACATGCACAGTTTTAAATGATCTTAAAACAATTCTGCAGCTATAATTCTTTTTTTCTTTGTTTTACTTTTGATCTAGGTGGTACACCCTACAAATATACGACCCCACGGGCTATATGGAGTCCACCTTTGACTCGATGAACAAGCCCCCAACTCAAGTTTACCGCAAAGGGTGAAGTTTCTGATTCTGATACGCCACAGGACACTAGGCCAGTGTATAATCCCTCTTGGATACATAATAACCCATATATGTAAAACACGATTTCGGACAATGAGTTATATTAACTTATGCCTTCTTCGGATAACCACCTAACATCTCTTAATCCCATTTTAGCCTTTTGTAAGCATGCATCTTTCTGAAATCATATTCTAAAAGAAATGTTAATAAAATCTGACTTATGTTCTATTCTGAGTATGTTTTGGCATAATCTGTTGTGGTATCATCATGCCAATATTTGCAAGTAATATATCTAAGCCATACAATATCATGTTACAGTCTTCTCTTTCAAAACATTATTTTCAGACCTCCAAACTTATCAAATAGTATAAGAGGATATGTATAGTGAAATTCATGAAAACAGAGTCAAAGATCCTCAATTTAATTCACAGACGCATGGTGGTCAAGCATCTTGTAACAAATCATGCAATTCTCTGTGAATCATCACTTTCAGTCATGTAAGTAGGAAAGACTCCCTCTCTTTAAGTTGCCATCAAAATCAAGTCAACAAATAATAGTAAAGACGTTTATGCCATTCTTCTCAACATGAAATCGAATAATTCATAACGAGAGAGGGAGTATAAATTTTCATTCTCTCAAATCAAGTTTTGAAAACATCGAATACATACGTATATATATATGTGTAACAACCAATTTCAATGGGGAAGGCCTTAAGGCCCAAAAATTATCATCAATAAGGTTTCATAATGCAAAATTGAAATTGTAAATCCAAACCCCTTTGTAAATTAATGATTTCTTAACATCTAAACATGATTAAGCTAATTTCACCATGCCTATATAGTTTAATAAAGCCCCACTTACCTTAAGTTTCTTATCTTGAAGGATGAAACCCTAACTTTGATACTTTCTTGAGACTCTAGAACTTGAAAGACTTGAATTCTAGATTATTTGGAGGAGAAGAGTTGAGTTTTGTTCTTGGGGAAGGTAAATTTTTTTACGTGAGTTGATTTGAAGAAGATAGGAAAATATTACTCTTTTGGGTGTTATAATTTGTGCTTTGGACATTTAGGGTTGAGGGAAAAGGGCCAAACTGACCCTTGACCCTTAAGAAGCTAAAATTGTAGGGGAATATCGCCCGCGTAATGAACCCTAGTTGGGTCAAGCAACCCTTGTCACGACCTAAGCTAAGGCCCTTGCCATAACGAGCATCCCAAACCATGGAGGCTCGGACACCCTTATATATCTGGTAATCATGCACAATATTCATATAATAAACAAAATATATGGAAATATAAATCATTATAGAATTATGGTCATGTCCTGAGTTAAGTATATCAATACAAAAGGAAATCCATCAACATCTAGACAATATTTGTTTTAGTCTGCGAAATCTCTATTACATATGAAGTTAATTGAAACTGGGAAAAGGCCCCAGTGGACCTAAACTAAAATAAATAAGAAGTGTCTGGAAAGAAATAGGCCTTTTGGAATAAAGAAGTCTCACCAACTGCATACTTCTGTTTGAATTCTCTACGGCTTAGCAGGATATCTTGTGTAAGACCCCGTAAAATCCTAAAGCTTAATTCAGTCTTTTAAGCTTGTCAAGGGGTCCCAGACTTAGAAAATTCTAGCTAGGTTCCCAGACCTAGCCTATTATTGGCCTTCAAAAGTTGGCAATCTTATTTTGCCACCTTAACATCCTTTAATGGTCTGTATTTTTATTAGTTCATGATCAGAAAGGTCAATAGGAGTTTCCGAACAAGTTTCAGATTTTTGGAACACGTTTAGATCATGTTTGGAGTCCCTAAATAGTGGACCAATGCGATCATGGTGCGCTGCATCGCCAATCGTGTTGGTCAACATTTGTGTAGGCTTCCAGAGCCAAAAATTCTAAGGCTCGACGCTATCATGGTGCGGCACATCGAGTATCGCATCGCAGCCATCAACGCGCTGCGTCGCTTGTAGCATCGACACCCACTTTTTAGTCATTAAATATCCATATTTTTAAGGGCAAAAGGGTCAATTTCCCATCCTTAGATAAACCCAATAACACGTGATTCAACCATATTTCACCCAAAATATAGAGTTTCTCTCAAGAACAAGCTAGGGTTTTCAATTAAGGATTCAAATTCAATACTCAAATTCAAGAATCTCTCCATCAATCTTTGTAAAATCAGGAACTAAGTTATTTCAAGTGTTGATTTATGGATTTCTTTCATCCATGAAGTCCAAGAACCATCTTTTAAATTATAAAATAAGATATTTATGTTGTGGGTTGTTTGTAACCATGTTTATCTTGTTGTATGATTCTTAAGTTGGAATGTGTATTTGTTTTTATGAAACTACATTAGCATACAAGATGAAATTCATGAATTGAGTTGTTTATGATGTGTAATTTGATGATTTTACCTATGCTCTAAGTTGTGCATGTAGGGTGTTTGACAAAATGGCTAGGAGGATAGAAATTGGGTATTATAGCTCCATTGCGGCTCAAATAATAAATGTATGCTTTACCCTTATGACCAAGACTACTTCCATGATATTGTGTGCATTATGAGTATTTGATGGAATATTCATGAGATTAGGCTGATGAAATTATGAAATGTCTATATGCAATTCCATCCATGTACAACATTATGACAACCATGTGTTTCATGAAATCCCCAACTTATTGTATTATGAATTGTTGATATTGGTTATGTGTTCACGAAGTGTCAAGTCTTGTAAGTTTTATGCTATCGAGTCCTGGGGGTACTTTACCTGATAATTTAGCTGTGTTCCTAGAGCCAGTGTTAGTTTTCACGATACTCCTATTCAAGCCATGATCATTAGAATTCAGTCAGTTACCTGACTCAGGAAAACTCAGTAATCTCAGTCAGTTATCCGATCTCAGTAGTATTTTGTTAGTCTACGGAATTTAGTGAACTATTTTCGAATTAACTAAAAGATACTATCAGTAATAGTTCAGTTCAGTTTAAATTAGTTTAGTGTCTCTTCAGTTGGGAGTAGGATTCAGCACCGAGTAAACCCAAGGATGGGGACTCACCTGTTAGCCAGTAGAGGGTGTGATCCTTAGAAGCAATCCTTGCATTCCAAAACTACGTAGCCAGTGTAGGTTGAGATAAACCCTACGAGTTTAGGGATTAAACACCTCATTTGAGTTTTTCCTACTAGAAGGGGTTGACGGAAGAGCTCCCTGTTAGAGAGGGTTTACTTATAACTTGTCTTTACCCGTGGCACTGTACTGACACCCTTCCAGTTGGGGTTATAGGTTGGACCCCACCAGTTTAGGTTTGGGGAATGTCAGTTAGATGATTACCTCACAGTCTCAGTTTCGGATCCAGTCTCAGTAATAGAACTCAGTTCAGTTCTATAGTTTCAAGACTGTCAGATACAGTCACTCAACTTAGTACGAAACTCAGCTAGTTCTATCAAAATTTGGTCTATCAGACATAGTCACCTAGTTAATTGTATATTAATTATACGAATTCATATTACTAGTATTCAAATTTTAGGACTAGCAGATACAGTTAATTAGACCAGTTCTTTATAATCAGAATTGTCAGAAACAGTCATTTCTTTATCAGTAATATGACATCAGTTCCTATGTATTCAATAGAATTAGTCTTTTAGTATCCCAGTATTAGTACCCAGATATCAGTAAATCAATATTATCAGAATTCATGAGTCAGTGTTATCACAATCTCAGATACAATTACGTATTCATACATGTATTCTTACGTTTATTTTATTCAGTCAGTTAGTATTGTTCATGCATATGAACCATTGCATTCAACCTACATCACTTGTATACCAATACATTCAATCGTACTGACGTATTTGTGCTATGGTGTTTTATACCTTAGGTTCAGAAGAACACACTCTAAAGTATCAGTAGCATTCCAGTTTTAGTAGTTTGAGTCAGCAGTGAGTCCTCATCATTCGAGGATGTTATTATTTGGTTATTTCATTCTTTCAGTACTTAGTTTATTTTAGTAGATGGGGTTAGTTAGGGGATAGTACCATCAACTCTTTATTCAGACAGTTCAATTTTAGAGGCTTTCAGACTAAAACATGTTCAGATAGTTATTTCAGTTATTTTGGTATTGTTATACCATATTTTCAGTTATGTATCAATATTGAACCTTATGGACTTTTATTTCTTATTTTTGCATTTATGATATTATCATTATAATTCAGGGCTCAATTACAGAGATATCAGTTATGGGTTAGCTTGTGGTCCTTCGAGATTATGAGCACCATTTAGCATTTCGAATACCAGATTCGGGGCGTTACATCTAGACTGAGACTTAGACCCTAAATAAGAGGTCAATAAAATCATATTAGTCGGCATAGCAATCCAAAATAATGAATTTATACATACATAACATAGGTGAGAGCAAGTCATAAAACATTATGCATGAAATAGTTTAAAATACATGGGCAATCTCAAATGATCTTAAAATAATCTTGTCAATGTAGTTCTGTACTTTGTATTACTTATGAGCTAAGTGGTACACCCTACATATCTAAAAGTTTCCCACAGGGAATATGGGACCAGCCATTAACTCGATGGCCAAACCCCCAACCCAAGTTTGTCGCAAGGGTCGAAGTATCTGAATCAGATATGCCACAGGGCGCTAGGCTAACATATAATCCCTCTTAGGGAAATAATAAACTCGTATAAAAAAACACGATTCCAGTCAATGAATCATATGACCCATTCCTACTTTGGGTAACCACCTAATTCTCTTAGTGCCCATTTTAACCTATTCTAAACATGTATCTGTCTGAATTCTAAATCTGAATTAAAATCTGTATTTTGTTCTGAGTTTATCATGGCCTTATCTGATTTGGTATCATCATACCATGGATTGCAAGTCATGTTTTTGATCCATAATTGATATATGAAAATCTCTTATTTCAAAACATAAAGCTTGGACCACCATACTTCAAACAATTCAAAAGATTCATACTTCAAACGTTTATCAAATCATGTAAAAGTCATTCTTTTCAGAATTTCAACAAATATGTAGTGGTCATGAAACTTGTGACGAAAAAATTTAAAAACATCTTTAACCTTTAACACCAAGTAATAAATCCCCTCTTAAATTTAAAACCATAATCAAGACATTTATATCTTACTTCCAATAATACATTTCGAATAAGTCATAACTTACGAAAACAAGAAAGCTTGTAAACAAGAGAGGGATGTCTAATAGTTCATGCTCTCAGTTCATCATTCAAATTCATCAAACACCTACATATATATACTTATACATGGTTGTAGATCAAATTTTGGGGAAAGGCCTCAAGACCAAAATAATAATGTCATTAAAGAAATCGTAATGCAAAATTGTAACGTAAGTTCCAAAACCCCTTCGAGAATTCATGATTTCACAATTTTTAAAATGTTGTTGAAACAATTTCCTTATGCCCGTGTAGTTTTAGGAAAATCCTACGTACCTTAGATTACTTAATTAAAGAGTAGAACATGAATTCTTGATTTGTTCCTCAAAAATCTTGGATATAAAGATTGATTTCTTTCTTTCTTATTCTTGAAAGAAACCCTAGTTTGATCTTGATTTTGAGAGTGAAGAAGGTGGTTTTTGATGTTGCAACTGATGGGAGTTGATTAATAACGTGTTAGGGTGTAATTAATTCCATTGGGGAGGTTTTCTGGAGAGGATAAGTACCAAAACAACCCTTTAAAAAATCATGTTTTTGAGGTTCGGGATGGCCTGATGGACCATCATGGGCTCGACGACCCATCCCCAAAACCATCGCTGAATTTCAAGTGACTGAGTCAAGGTTTTTTGGATGATGGGCCCCGCGATGGACTATCATGGGTTCGATGGATCGTCGGCCCGACTGTTGCTCCTAATGCAGCCTGATACCGTACTCTAAAACGGGTATAACTTTATACATAGATATCGTATTAAGGTGAAACTGGTGGTGTTGGAAAGAGAATTCAAAGAGCTTTCATTTGATATATTGTAGGACCTATAAATCATTATATACAAAAATTTATTGTCGATATAAGTTTACCCAAGTTCAAACGCTCACCAAAACTCAATCGATAGGAAGACTTTCAACTCGTCCTTGAGTTAAGGAACCTCTATGATCTTAATTTATGCTCAAATAAATTCCCATACTATATAATTGATTAACACACTAAATTCACATTGGATCTATGGCTTTTGGAACCTTTATGCGTAGAAATAACGGTTTATATTCTATCCCAAAATGCGTGGTGTTACATTATCCCCCGTTGGGATCATTCATCCTAGAATGATGACTCAGGACACAGCAAGTATGATTTTCAAGAGCTAAATGAAATAAAAGGAGTAGTATGGGATTTGTACCTTCTAAATTATCATCCATGGTCTCAAAAAGAGTCGGGTACCTCGCATGAATATCTTTTTCTGACTCCCAAGTAGCCTCTTCAGCTTTTTTATTTCTCCACATCACCTTGACCGAAGCTATTTCCTTGCTCCTCAACTTTTGAAATTGGCGATCCAAGATTGCAATGGGTTCTTCCTCGTATAACAAGGAGTTTTTCACATTGATATCCTCTACAGGAAACACTAGGGAATGATCTTCAATGCACTTCTTCAACATGGACACATGAATATGGGATGAATGGAAGCCAAACTCACAGGAAAATCTAATTCATAGGCGACCCCACCTATTCTCCTCAAAATCTGGTATGGTCCTATATAATGGGGACTAAGCTTTCATTTCCTCCTAAATGGCATGACCCCCTTCTTAGAAGAGACCTTTAGGAACACCAAATAGTCTACCTCAAACTCTAAATCTCTTCTCTGTACACCGGCATAGGATTTCTGATGGCTCTGAGCAGTCTTAAGTCATTCTCTAACGATCTTCACCTTTTCTATTTCGTGATGAACAAGGTCAGGCCCAAACTACCAGGTCTCACCCACTTCATACCACCCAATTGGTGATCTATATCTCCTTCTATAAAGAGCTTCAAAAGGAGCCTTCTGAATACTGGCATGGTAGCTATTATTGTAGGAAAACTCTATCAATGGGAAATGACTACCTTTGAAGTCAATTACACAAGCCCTCAACATATCCTCGAGGGTCTGAATGGTACGTTCAGCTTACCCATCCGTCTGGGGATGGAAGGCAGTACTCAGGTTCTCTTGGGTACCAAAAATCCTCTACAAAGACCGCTAAAACTGCGAAGTGAATTGCATACCTTGATTGGATATAACAGATACCAGTGCCCCATGCAAATGAACTATTTCCTCAATGTATAACTTGGCATAATCAACTTCTGAGTAGTTAGTCCTCACAGGCAGAAAGTGAGCTGACTTGGTCATCCGGTCTACGATCACCCAAATGGAATCATATTGGTTTCGGGATCTTGGAAGCCCCATGATGAAATACATATTGATCATCTCCTACTTCCACATAGGCAAGGCTATCTCTTGAGAAGTACCACCTGGCCTCAAGTGTTCCACTTTGACTTGATGACAATTTAGACACTTAGAAACAAAATCAGCAACATCACATTTCATATTATTCCACCAATAAATTGCCTTAAGGTCATGATACATTTTAGTAGAGCCTGGATGAACAACATACCAGAAAGTGTGAGCCTCATTAAGAATTATTTCCCACAATCTATCCATATTTGGCACATACAGTCTACCCTGATATCGTAAAATTCCATCACCTTCAATTTCAAAGGCCATCACCTTCTGTTGACCAACATCATTCCTGATCTGCATCAAGATGGGGTCTTCGACCTATTTTTCCTTAACTTCAGCACATAGGGAAGATTTAGCTATCTCATGAACAATTACCCCTTCATCTTCAGAATCCAAAAGTTGAACCCCTAGACTTTCAACTTGGTGAATGTATTCCACTATCTCCCTTTTTCCTTCCTCAACATGAGAAAGACTTCCCATAGATAATCTGTTGAGGGCATCGGCCACCATATTTGCCTTGACCGGATGATAGTGCAGGCTCAAGTCATAATCCTTCAATAGTTTAAACCAATGCCTCTGTCTGAAATTCAGTTCTTTCTATGAGAAAACATACTGTAAACTTTTGTGGTCAGTGAAAATATCAACGTGTAACCCATAAAGATAATATCGCTAGATTTTAAGTGCAAATACCATTGCCACTAAGTCCAAGTCATGGGTTGCGTAATTTCTCTTGTGCACCTTCAACTGCCTAGATATATAAGCTACCACCTTTCTGTGCTGCATAAGTGCATCCCTAAGTCCCACCCGAGATGCATCACAGTACACAACAAAACCCTTTGTACCTTTGGGAAGGGTCAAAATAGGTGCAGTAGTCAACTTGTCTTTCAATTTCTCAAAACTATTCTCACAGGAGTCAGACCATATGAATTTTATCTTTTTTCTGTGTCAACCTAGTAAGTGGACAAGCTATGGAAGAAAAACTTTCTATGAACCTTCTGTAATACCCTTACAAACCCAAGAAGCTTCAAATATTAGTTGGAGTCATGGGTATAGGACATTTTCTCACTGCCTCAATCTTTTGGGGATCAACCTTAATTCCCTTACTAAACACAATATGCCCCAAGAAAGCAATAGGAAAATCCAAAATTCACACTTGAAAAATTTTGCATACAATTTATGATCTTTGAGGGTCTGAAGGATTATTCAGAGGTGGCTGGCATGATCTTCCTCATTCTTGGAGTAAACTAAGATGTTATCGATGAAAATTATGATGAACAGGTCTTGAAACTGACAGAACACCCTATTTTTAAGGCCCATGAAGGCAGCAGGGCATTAGTCAATTTGAAGGACATAACTAAGAACTCATAATGGCCATAATAGGTTAGAAAGTTATTTTGAGAATATCAACCTCCCTAACCTTCAACTAATGATACCCCGAACAAAGGTCTATCTTAAAGAAACTATTTTGCACCTTGGAGTTGATCAAACGAATCATTGATTCTGTGAAGAAGGTATTTATTTTTAACAGTGACCTTATTTAGCTAACGGTATTCTATACACATATGAAGGGAACCATTTTTCTTATGCAAAAAGAGTACAGGTTCACCCGAGGGAGAAACACTAGGATGGATAAAGACCTTGTCAAGAAGATCTTTTAACTCTTTCAATTCTGCAGGAGCCATTCTATATGGCGGGATAGAAATAGGATGAGTGTCTGGCAATAAGTCAATGCCAAAATCTATCTCCCTATCAGTTGGTATTCGTGTGAGATCATCAGGAAAAATTTCCAAAAATTCTTTAACCACAGGGACTAACTAGAGAGAAGGACTTTCAGTATTAGAATAATTTACCCGAATAAGATTATACAAACCACCCTTAGATATAAGTTTATGAGCTCTGACATAAGAGATAAATTTCCCCTTAGGTGCTAAAGAATACTCCCCCACTCTATCACTGGTTCATTCAAAAAGGAGAAAATGACTTTTCAAGTTCTATAATTTAGTGTGGCATAGCACGAATGGAGCCAATCATCCCTTAAATAGGATCAAAATCAACCATATCAAACTCTACAAGGTTTGCCACAGTATCATGATTATAGATAGACAAAACACAATTTTTGTACACCGTCCTGGCTACAATAGAGTACTAACAGGAGTAGAAATAGAGAAGGGTTCCGAAATAACTTCAGGCTCAAACCCAAAACTAACTACCACATACAAGGTCACATAAGACAAGGTAGACCCGGGATCAAGTAACACATACACATCACTTGAGAAAATTTGTAACATACCCATGACTACATCTAGTGAAGCCTCTGTATCCTGGTGGTTGGACAATGCATACAATCGATTGTGACTTCCCCCGATAGCAGAAGTAGCGCCCTTGGGAGGTGGTGGTAGTGGGGATGAATTTGGTTGAGACTTAGCACCTCCAACACTCCCTATAATAGAAGGACAGTCTCTCTGAATGTAACCTAGCTGGCCGCAAGTATAACACACTAACTTGCAAAACTGGCACTTCCCTGAATGGTACTTTCCACATATTTCACATCGAGGGTATGACCTAGTAGGTTTCTCCATACTCCCTTGTGACTGCGTACCTTGTACTCTCGATCCATGGCAAGGCTGAAAATTCTACAACCTCCAATCAGCTGGAGGTCTGGTCGTTGAAGCGCTAGCTGCAGACAGAGCATTGCTCCAAAACTTTTTATACGGTCACCTGTTACCCCATTTACCATCTTGGTCCTGACTGTGGTTCTGGTCTACCGATCTGGCCATCTTGGCCTATCTGTGTTTCTCCCTTGCTTTAGCAACCCTCTTTTTTCTGTTCCTCTACCTGCTGCATTTGAACAGATAATCGAGAGAAGTCCATATGTCTGTTCAACATCGCCTCTTTGCACTCCAACACCAAGTCATCCGAAATACCAAATGCAAACTTCCTCATATTGGACCTCATGTTTCCCGCCAATTTCGGGGCATAACAGGATAGTTGATTGAATTTTAGTGTGTACTCCTTGATACTCATCCTCCTCTATTTCAAGTTCATGAACTCTTCAGCCTTGGACTCCCTCAACTCCTGGGGAAAGAATTGGTCTATGAAGGCTTCCACAAATTCACCCCACACAGAAGTCTTAGCATTATCTCTATCACGACCTAAACCAAGGCACTGGCCGTGATGAGTATCTCTAACCACAAAGGCCCGAACGCCCCTCTTTATCTGGTAGTCATGTACAATGTTCACATAATAAAAGAAGATGGGGAATATAATCGTATACGGAAACATGGTCATAAAATCTGAAATTTATTCAGTTTATAAGATATAACACAAAGCCCAATAACAACTAATCAATGTCTGAACAAGTCTGCAAAATCTCTACTACAAAACCAAAAGACAACTATCCAAAATTTGAGACAAGGCCCCCAGTAGACCAAAACCATAATAATGATAAACGTCTGAAAAAAACTAGGCCTTCTGAAGTATAGTAGGCTCACCAACTGTTACTCTTCACTCCTGTCTGAAAACTCTATGGCTTCGCAGGATCTCTGAACTGAAATTTAGACCCTGGAAGGTAGAGGGGGTCAATACAAATGTACTGGTATGCAGAGCAAATCCAAAATAAAGATTCTATATAAATAAAATAGTTGAGAGCACGTCATAAAACATCATGAAAGATAAAAATTCAAAACACATGGGTATTTTTGATAATCATAAAACCTTTCTGTCAAATCAGTTTTTCTGATCTTTGTATTACTTCTGAGTTAGGTGGCACTCCCCTATAATTCTGATATTTCACGGGCGGTATGGAATCTGCCATTGACTCGGCGGGGAAGCCCCCAACCCGAGTGTGCCGCAAGGGTTGGAGTTTCTGATTCTGATATGCCACATGTCACTAGGTCAGCATCATATGATATACCCGAATCGGCAAATCATAGTTTTAGGCAATAAGTTATATGAACTCATGTGTTCTTCGGGGAACCACCTAAGCTCTCTTTATGCCCAATTTTATTCTGTTCTGAATCATGCATTATTTTAGTTTCAACATCTAGAAATTCTGACTTCAAACATGCATTATATTCTGTTCTAAATTATCATGGCATAATTTGAATTGGTGTCGTCACACCAAGACTTGCAAGTCCTCTTTTCTGAGCCATAATGTATCATAC
>NC_061122.1:222496900-222530755 GCF_002878395.1 Capsicum annuum | reverse complement strand
ACACCAAGACTTGCAAGTCCTCTTTTCTGAGCCATAATGTATCATACGTAATTCTTTCATTAAAACACAGTTCAGACCACCCAAACATGTAAGAAACATAAAAGATTTCATGTTCCAAAAACACAAGTTAAAACTATGTTGAGATTATTCAAACATGTGATGGTCTTGTGTTCTTTTGGCAAATCATGCTACTCCTTGTTATATGCATATTAAACATTTATCAACATGTATAACCCTCTCTTTTTATTTTGAAATGCTATTCAAGTCATAGCATAAATCAATAAATTTCATTTCATGCTTTCAAGATGCAATTTAAAACAATTCATATCATATGAAAGATGGGAGAAATCATAACAAGAGAGGGGTTCAGTATAATTCATGATCTCAATTGAATATTCATCCTTAAACACCTTTATATATATATATATATAAAATTTATCAATCAATTTGAGGGAAAGTCTAAAGACCAAAACAATGTCATTGAGACTTCTAAAATATGATTATAAATCATAAATCTAAAACCCTTTTCTTAAAATTATGATTTCTATGCCCATGAGATTTTAGGAAAATCCCACATACCTTAGATTATGAACTTTGGATGAACACTTGCTTTCGGGAATCTATTTGTACTTTTGATGGATGATTCTTGAAGATCTTAGTTTTGGAATTCTTGAATCAATTTTGGAATTTAATGGTGAAATTTTAAGGGATCTTGAATCTTAGGTTGAGGCCCTAGGGTTTGTTTCTTGAGAGTATTTGAGAGAAATGAGTGTATTTTTGGTGAAATGGAGGTTGAATTCAGTATTTATAGAGTCATGGGGTGAATGGAAAATACCAAAATACCCCTCCAAAACCGTTTAGGAAATGCTGAATTTTAAAGGTGACGACCTTGGCTGATAGGTCATCACATATGTGATAACTTATCACACCAGGTCGTCACTCAGAGGCTGATTTTTGTGAGTTACTGCCTTGGGCTGAGGACATGGCTGATAGGTCGTCACATGTGTGATAACTTATCAGCTCAGGTCGTCACTTGTCGACAGACAGACACGATGAAGTAAAATGTGTATAACATTTTGATCCGATCTCGGATTTGGGAGAAATTGATATCGTTGGAAAGATAATTCAAAGAGATTTTATTTTATATATAGTAGTCCATCCAGTTCATCATATACAAGGATTTATGGTCGATTGAATTTGACCCAAGTTACGATGGTCGCTCAAACTCTAATGATAGGAAAGCTTTCAACTTGTCCTTGAGTTTGGGGACCTCTATGATCTCAATTTATGCTCAAATATGTTCCCACACTACATAATTGATTAACATGACAAATTTACATAGGATTTATTGATTTTGGATCATCTACCCACAGAAACAATGATTTTTCTTTCTAGCCCGAAATGAGGGGTGTTACATTATCTCCCCCTTGGGATTATTCATCCCCGAATGATGGGTAGGAATGTTGAAGTCTTAAAGTTATGGAATAACGTGGATATGATATGTCTTCTAAGAAAGAATATAATGACCTGAAACAATTAAACTTTTATCATGAAACTGAATTCCGAGTTGACTTGACTTTACTTGCTTTAAGGAGTTGATTCATGCTGAGAGTTTAGGATTTCCTTGAAGTGTTCATAATCCAATAATATATATTGAATTGAGAAGTGATAACTTATGAAAGTATGAACCATAAGGCAACATGACTTAGATCATACCAGGGTACTGTACTGCCTGAGCTAAAATACTTTGAAGTATTTGAAATTATGCTCTGAACTCTTATGAACTGAGTCATGACTAAGTAGCTGAATCTGAAACATGATGCTTTGACTGAACTGAAATCACAACTTATATGGATGGAATAGATTATCTCAACGCTCTTTCTAAAGAAGTTCTAGTAGCATTAGGGAGTAAAGAATCTTGGGCATGAGTTACACAAGATATCCAACTAAGGAATCACAAAATAATACTACTCCATAGCATGGAATATAGACATATAACTCATAAACTAGGATAGAATTACCAGTCCTTAGGCAATGCCACTTCTTACTTTCAAGCTTAGCACACTCCTCGAATACTCCCTTAACCATACTATCCCCCTTAATTACCATACTTATTCAATTCAGCTTAAAATTCTTATATGGGCATAAATAAATCTTTCTACTAATATCTAAAGTAGCTTAAATCCTTTCACCGTGATCAAGCCTAACTCTAAATCTCAAAATACAACACGCTACACCATGATATTATTCTAAACCACCATCAGTACAACTCCCACGCGCTACCCCAAGAACATACACATACAAATTTTTCATTAACCATCACATGTATCAAAAACTTGGCCCCAAATTTCACTTTACTCTTATGGACTTATGTAATACAAGCATACAATGATCTTACATCAACAAGAAACATTCACCCATCACCACTATCATTACATAAGGAGTCACCAAAAGGTTAGAACATAAAACCTTGAAGCATGGAAGGATATTATATGAGACTTGACACTTAACTAAGGCTTGAGGAATAACAAATCAACATCAGGAATTTATCCAAGTAAATCTGAATTGAGGACATACATGGCTATAAGGTGAATTTTTGCCAATCATTAGGAGTATAGCATGAGTTATTGGAATTGAGCACACTATAAAGCGTGAGTACGTGAGTCATCATATGGAATGTGATTCCGACTACTGAATGAACCGGGACTCCTTATTTGGAACTGGAAGAGTACATGATTTTCTATCATATGCATGAACATAAACTATGATCATGGAACCGAAATGTAAGGCATGAGTAGATACTGACAATACTATTAGAATCTGAGAGTCTGACTTGGTTACTTGTTCTATCATCTTCCCCTTAGCTTTAAGCCATCATCTTAAGTTTGAGAGATCCCTTGATAGACTCTAAACAGAACTACTCTCACTGCACTTTAGGGTCTAGAATGCGACAATACACACAATTAATAGAACTTAACCCGAATGACCACACCTAAAAGTAGAAAACCTAATGTTAATACTACCTTCTAAGATACATTCTATCTTTCTATAGCCACCAATAGTCATCATATGATACTTGAACACTTACTAACTTTGAATCTTCATGAATATCCTCATAGTTGAAGTGCACACCCTCTAGTGCTCCTACTCTTATTTCTATTAGTTCAACCTTCAAAACTCAAACTTAGATTCTAACACTTAACATGGATATCACCAAGCCTTTGATGAACCATACTTTTTCCGTCATAGCCTACCAATATCGCAAACACAAACTTATATCTCTCTACCATGAGGATTAAGATCATATTATAAGGCTCAAGACTATCAGTCACAACTCCTTAACTTTCCCATTTAGAACACCCTGTACCATCTACTAGTATTTCTCTACCTAGTAACTCAGCGGTACTACTAGCCACACGCAATATCTAGTAGCCTTAGAAAAATACCACGACCTCATATAACCTTGGGCATACTTCTACATTATACATACATCATCATACTTCATTACGAATCAAATAAATTTAAGCTCTTGCATACACCGTTCAAGCCTATTAGATCACTTCCATATAACTAGTATCATTAACCAAGAAATCATCACATCCACCTTCGTGGACATCAACTGTTCAAACTTAATGTCTAGTGCTAAACATGATTTACAACCCAACCTTACACATAATTGTCGCAAAACATTCATTATTAGTCTTAAGCCATTATTCTTTCATCCATATTCTACATTAAATTCAAGACTATAGTCTAGCATAAATCATCCACCACCAATGAAGAATGCCATATAATATACTAGTCTATCAAATTGGGATATTCTATCCAAATACCTCAAAAATCTACTACATACCTTCTCACAAGTAGTACTAGTTTACAACAACCAATGAAACGAAGATCAAGGGGGGTAAAGTCACATAATAGACATGGTCAACCTTATTCTTATATTGTAACGCCATACAATCTTGTCTACTTATATGGCTTTCTCACATCACACTTACTTACTCAAGCGTACATGTAGACTACCTTCAAATTCCATAAACAACCATGAGTCTATATTTATAAATTACTGGCTCCTTTAGCCATTTTCATACTTCAAGCAGAAAACAATTCACCTTAACTAATAACTCCTTCTCTACGCTTTACTAAACTAACACACAAGGACGTATCACATCATTAACAACTCAATCTCATGTGAAAAGATTCGACTATACATATATTCAACCAATACAAGAACAACAAGTTGCTAGTGAATCGAAATAGGCCTCACACGGCTTCACTAGACTTTGATTTTTGTGTTTTGAACAAGAAAATGAAATGACTAGCAGAGCAACTATGATAGTGAATCAAAAGATCCCCACACGACTTCACTAGATTTTTTGTTTTCAACAGCATAATGATATCAAGATTACAACAGATAGAAACTTGACACACAATAATCAATGATCTAAGAATACACATCTTACTCTGTATAAATAAAAATCTGAGTCAAACACTTCCCCCACAGACTACCATACAATCCACACATGTTACTAGTTACCACATTAGTCTATCACTATAAAGGGGTAAATCATCCTCAATCAACGGTTATTCAACTATAAATATTTAGTTACACAAAAGTCACCCTCACTGTAACCTCTAAACTTGTGACTTTATTTCACTAACTTCTTGATCTAATTTCACTACCAATAGGGCATGACACTGACACTTTAACTTATATAACTACTTGGGTGAAAATACAGTTCCAATAATTCTGCTACACATCATTTCCCTTTTAGGCATGACATCTACAATATAATTTTTGAAAAGGACTGAATGCCCTTAATACCGCAGGCTGAAAAGCATGATTTCATCAGAACAAAAGTTTACACTAGAATTAATACCCTATGAAGCACTAATGGACTCTTCTCAAGTCCTTGCATAATTTTAAAATCTTATATGGCTCAATAAAAAAGGACCATACCATTTAAACTCTAAACTTCTGCACTTGATTCACCTCAACAACGAAACATAGCTGAGCATATCAAAGTAAGGAAAGAATTGGGATAACTTTACTTTCATATGGGCAACACCATAGCACGAATTAGAGTATGAAAGAGGAATATTCTGGTCCTATTGCATGAACTAGAACACGAAGAAAAGGAAACATTCCCACTTGCCTTGTAGCCTCCTACTTATAAGTGTGGCACGCTACATACCCATAAATAATACTCTACCCGACATGATTTCATAGACATCCTAGGACCATGAACCGTGTTATAATACCAAGTTTTTCACGACTCGAACCAAGGCCTTGGCCATGACTAGCATCTCGAACTACGAAGGCCCAGATGCCCGTCTTTATCTGGTAGTCATGCACAGTGTTCATACAATAAAAGAAGATATAAAATATAATCATGTATGGAAACATGGTCATAAAATGTGAAATATGTACATTTTATAAGATGTAATGCAAATCCCAATAGCAACTAATCAATTTCTGAACCAGTCTGCGAAATCTCTACTACAAAACCAAAAGACAACTATTCAAAATCTGGGACAAGGCCCCTAGTAGACCAAAACCATAATAATGATAAATGTCTGAAAGAAACTTGGCCTTCTAAAGTATAGAAGGCTCACCAAATAGTACTCTTCACTCCTGTCTTAAAACTCTACGGCTTAGTAGGACCTTTGAATTGAAATTTAGTCCCTGGAAGGTAGGGGTGGGGGTCAATTCAAATGTACTGGTACGCAGAGCAAAATCCAAAATAAAGCTTTTTATATAAATAAAATAGTTGAGAGCACATCTTAAAACATGATGAAAGATATAAATTCAAAACACATGGGCATTTCTGTTAATCATAAATCCTTTCTGTCAATGCAGTTTTTCTGATCTTTATATTACTTCTATGTTAGGTCGCACTCCCCTACAATTCTGATATCCACGGGCAGTATGGAATCTGGCATTGACTCGGCAGGGAATCCCCGAACTCGAGTGTGCCATAAGGGTTGGAGTTTTTTATTCTGATACACCACACGACACTAGGCCAGCATAGTATAATATACTTGGATTGACAAATCACGATTTTAGGCAATAAATTATTTAAACTCATGCCTTCTTCGGGGAACCACCTAAGCTCTCTTTATGCCCAATTTTATCCTATTCTGAATCAAGCATTATTCTAGTTTCAATATCTAAAAATTTTGACTTCAAACATGCATTCTATTTGTTCTTAATTACCATGGCATAATCTGAATTGGTGTCGTCACACCAAGACTTGCAAGTTTTCTTTTTTTGAGCCATAGTGTATCATGCATTATTCTTTCATTAAAACACAGTTCAGACCACCCAAACATGCAAACAATATAAAAGATTTCATGTTTCGAAAACACAAGTCAAAACTATGCTGAGATTATTCAAATATATGGTGGTCATGTGTTCTTTTGGCAAACCATGCTACTCTTTGTTATATGTATATTCAAAATTTATCAACATGCATAACTCTCTCTTTTTATGCTAATATCATAGTCAAGTCATAGCATAAATCAAGACATTTTATATCAAGCTTTCAAGATGCAATTTAGAATAATTCATATCATATGAAAGATGGGAAAATCATAACAGAGAGGGGTTCATTATAATTCATGCTCTCAATTAAATATTCATCCTTAAACACATTCATTCATATATATATATATATATATATATATATACACACACACACAAATTTATCAATCAATTTGAGGGAAGATCTAAAGACCAAAACAATGCCATTGAGACTTCTAAAACATGATTATACATCATAAATCTAAAATCCTTTTCTTAAAATCATGATTTCTATGCCCATGAGATTTTGCGAAACCCCACGTACCTTAGATTATGAACTTTGGATGAACACTTGCTTTTGGGACTCTGTTTGTTCTTTTGATGGATGATTCTTGAAGATATTAGTTTAGGGATTCTAATTCTTGAATCAATTTTGGAATTTAATGGTGAAATTTTAAGGGATCCTGAATCTTAGGTTGAGGCCCTAGGGTTTGGTTCTCGAGAGTATTTGAGAGAAAGGAGTGTATTTTTTGTGAAATGGAGGTTGAATTTAGTGTTTATGGAGTTATGGGGTGAAGGGAAAATATCAAAATACCCCTCCAAAACCGTTTAGGAAATGCTGAATTTTAAAGGCGATGACCTTGGCTGATATGTCGTCACATATATGATAACTTATCACATCAGGTCCTCATTTAGAGGCTGATTTTTCTGAGTTACTTTCTTGGGCTGACGACATGGCTGATAGGTCGTCACATATGTGATAACTTATTAGGTCAGGTTGTCACTTATCGACAGACAGATATGCTAAAGTAAAATGGGTATAACTTTTTTCTCCAAACTCAGATTTGGGTGAAATTGATATCGTTGGAAAGATAATTTGAATAGATTTCATTTGATATATATTAGGCCATCCATTTCATCATATACAAGAAGTTATGGTTGATTGAATCTAACCCAAGTTTTGACGCTCACTCAAACTCGAATGATAGGAAAGCTTTCAACTCTTTCTTGAGTTTGGGGACCTCTATGATCTCAATTTATGCTAAAACAGGTTCCCACACTACATCATTGATTAACATACCAAATTTTCATAGGATTTATGAATTTTGGATCATCTACACATAAAAATGACAAATTTTCTTTCTAGCCCGAAATGCAGGGTGTTACAATCTCTCCTCGAATCTTCCCACTCAATGTACCTCTGATTTGCTACCTTCTTCAGCTGATAGGCCACTAGTTCAACCCCTTATACTTTATACACATACATCATTCAAAAAATTTTCTCAATCTCATCTACAAACTCTTATGGATACTTCTCCACTTTTGTACCCATAAACTTAGGCAGGTTCAGTTGCATGAACTAGCCCACCTGTGTGGTCTCGGATACACTAGAAGCAAACCCAATATCCTCCAACCATTGAGCCTGGGAAGCCACCAACTATGCAATCATATGAATTGACAGTCTAAACTCAATATTTGATATCTCTCTATGGGGAGGTTGGGTGTGGTTAATCCCAGACTGGGGAGCCCTAGGTGCCCTGGGTGGACTGGTTTGAATGGGAGGGACTCCCAGAGCAATAACAAATTAAGAAGTGTGAGCCCTATTACGTGTCCTCATCCCATGGGTTGGATGGACTTCTTCAGTTTGAGCATTTTGTTCATTGGAGCGACGGGGAGACATGATGACATTCTAAAATACAAGAAATCATTGATTAGGGGTCATTTAGACTCTACAACATGAACTAAATCACAAAAAGGGGAAACATCCCTAAACGCCTTGTAGCCCCCTGCTTATAAGTGTAGCATGCTACACACCTATAAACAGGAGTCTACCCGATGCAATTTTTATAGACACCTAGGGACCATGAACTATGCTCTAATACCAAGTTTGTCTCGACCTCAGATGGGGCCCTGGCTGTAATGAGCATCCCAAAAAATGAAGGCTTGGACGCCCTTCTATATCTGGTAATCATGGACAATATTCATATAATGAAGAAAAGATGCAGAAATATAAATCTTTACGGAATCATGGTCATGTCCTGAGTTATGTATATCAATATGAAAGTAAATCCATCAACATCTAGATAATATTTATTTCAGTCTGCAAAATCTCTATTACATACGAAATTAACAAGCTGTATGAAACTTGGACAAGGCCCCCAGTGGACCTAAACCAAAGTAACTAAGAAGTGTCTGAAAGAAATAGGCTATCCGGAATATAGAAGGATCACCAATTGCACACTTCTATCTGAAATCTCTATAGCTTAGCAGAACCTCTAGACTGAGCCTCAGACCCTGAAATATAGGGGGTCAATACAATCGTACTAGTATGCAGAGCTATCCAAAATAATGAATTTATACATATATAACATAGGTGAGAGGAAGTCATAAAATGTTATGCATGAAATAGTTTAAAATACATGGGCAATCTCAAATGATCTTAATACAATCTTGTCAATACAGTTCTGTACTTTGTATTACTTTTGAGCTAAGTAGTACACCCTACATATCTGAAAGTTTCCCACGGGCAATATGGGATCTTCCATTAACTCAATGGCCGAGCTCCCAACCCATGTTTGCCACAAGGGTTGAAATATCTGAATCTGATATGCCATAGGGCACTAGGCCAACGTATAATCCTTCTTAGAGAAATAATAAACCTATATCAAGAAAAAACGGTTCTAGTCAATGAATCGTATGACCCATGCCTAATTCGGATAACCACCTAACTCTCTTAGTGTCCATTTTTAATCTGTTCTAAACATGCATCTTTCTGAATTCTAAATCTGAAATCTGAATTAAAATCTGTATTCTGTTCTGAGTTTATCATGGCCTTATCTAATTTGGTATCATCATACCAAGGTTTGCAAGTCATGTTTCTGAGCCATAATTGTCATATGAAAATATATTCTTCCAAAACATAAAGCTTGAACCACCATACATTAAAAAATTCAAAAGATTCATACTTCAACCATTTATCAAACCATGTAAAAGTCATTCTTTTCAGCATTTCAACAAATATGTAGTGGACATGGAACTTGTGATGAAAACATGCAATCTTCTTAATAAACATTTTTAACCTTTAAGATCGATTAAGACACCCCTTTTTAATTTAAAACCATAATCAAGACATTTATACCATGCTTCCAACAATGCATTTTGAATAAATCATAACTTACAAAAATAAGAAAGCTTGTAGACAAGAGAGGGATTTTTAATAGTTCAGGCTCTCAGTTAATCATTCAAACACATCAAACACCTACATATATATACTTATACATGGCTGTATATCAAATTTAGGGGAAAGGCCTCAAAACCTAAATAATAATGTCATTAAATAATTCGTGATGCAAAATTGTAACGTAAGTTCCAAAACCCCTTCGATAATTCATGATTTCACAATGTTTAAAATGTTGTTTAAACAATTTCCTTATGCCCATGTAGTTTTAGGAAACCCTATGTACCTTAGATTACTTAAATTAAAAAGTAGAACTTGAATTCTTGATTTGTTCCTTGAAAATCTTGGACTTAATGATGGATTTCTTGCTTTCTTGTTCTTGAAAGACACCCTAGTTTGATATTGATTTTGAGAGAGAAGAAGGAAGTTTTTGATGTTGCAACTAATAAGAATTGATTAATAATGTGTTAGGGTGTTATTAAATCCACTGGGTAGGTTTTCTGAAGAGGAAAAGTACGAAAACAACCCTTTAACAAAAATCATGTTTTTGAGCTACGAGATGGCTCGACAGACCGTCACGGGCCCAATGAAACGTCCCCAGAATTGCCACTGCATTTTCAATGACTGAGTCACTATTTTTGAGGCGACGGGCCCCACTATGGACTAGATGGACCGTCGGCCCGATCATCGCTCCTTAGGAAGCCTAATACCTTACTGTAAAATGGGCATAGGTTTTTACCTCGATATCGGATTAAGGAAAAACTGGTGGTGTTGGAAAATGGATTCAAAGACCTTTTATTTAATATATAGTAGGCCCTCTAATTCATTATATACAAAATGTTATTGTCAATTTAATTTAACCCAAGTTTAAACGCTTACCAAAACTCAATCGATAGTAAGACTTTCAACTTGTCCTTGAGTTAAGGGACCTCTATGATCTTAATTTATGCTCAACTAGATTCCCACACTATATAATTGATTAACACACTAAATTCACATTGGATCTATGGATTTTGGAACCTTTACACGTAGAAATAACAGTTTACATTCTTGTCCAAAATGTAGGGTGTTGCTGCCCTCACGACGTGACCCCTATTTAGGTCAAGCAGCCTTCGTATCGTGGGGCTATTGTGACCCCTTACTACCTCACACAGCTAATGGCATAGCGTTTTACTCAATTATCGAATTTAGGCAAAATTGTTATAGTTGGAAAGCTAATTCGATTATCTACAAATTGGGGGGTTCATAATTTGCCATATTCTATATATACAAAAAAGTTATAATTGTTCAAATATGACCCTTTTAGAATCAAATTCCAAACTTTGGGAAAAACAAAGGATCTTAGCTCAACTTGGCTCTAAATGATTTCTATGAATATTTTTAACCTCATGAGCACTTCACATCCTAGTATAAATTTAATGACACATGTATTCAAAATAAATCATGGGATTAGAGTTTACGAACGTAGGAACGATGGTTTGATTTTTAGCTAAAAAATATAGGGTGTTACATTATCCCCCCTCAGGATCATTTATCCTTTAATGAATCGGGACACAAAAGGCACGATTTCAAGCACTACATGAAAATAAAGGAGTAGTATAAGATTTGTACCTTCCATATCATCATCCACAGTCTCAAAGAGGTTTGGGTATCTAGTTTGCAGGTCATCTTCTAACTCCCAAGTAGCTTCCTCAACTTTTTGATTCTTTCACGACACCTTAATCGAAGCTATCTCCTTATTTTTCATCTTTCAAACTTGGCGATCCAAAATGGCAATGGGTTATTCTTACTATGACAAGGAGTCTTTCACATTGATATCCTCTACAGGAAGCACTAAGGAATGATCTCTAATGCACTTCTTCAACATGGAGCATGGAATATGGGATATACGGAAGCCAGACTCGTGGGCAACTCTAACTCATAAGTAACCCCACATATCCTTCTCACAATACGCTATGGCTCTATATAACGAGGACTAAACTTCCCTTTATTTCCGAATCATATGACTCCCTTCATAGGGGAGACTTTTAGGAATACCCAATCATCAACCTTGAATTCTAAGTCTATTCTTCTAACATCAGAATAAGATTTTTGGCAACTCTGAGCAGTCTTAAATTGTTCCTTAATCACTTTTACCTTCTCCATTGCCCGATGAATAAGATCAGGCCTGAATAATCGGATTTCACCCACTTTATACCACCCGATTAGTGATCTGTATCTCCTCTCATAAAGTGCTTCAAAAGAAGCCATCTAAATACTAGTATGGTAACTATTATTATAGGCGAATTCTATCAATGGAAAATGATCTACCCAACTACCTTTGAAGTCAATTACATAGCCCTTTAACATATCCTTATGGTTTTGAATGGTGTGTTCAGCTTGCCCCTCAGTCTGAGGGTGGAGGGAAGTACTCAACTTTACTTGGGTACCAAAACCCCTCTAAAAAGACCGCCAAAAATATAGAGAATTGCGTAGCTCAACCGGATATAATGGATACTCGTGCACCATGCAAATGGACTACCTCACAAATGTACAACTTAGCATATTCATCTCCTGAATAGTTTATCCTCATAGGCAAAAAGTGAGCTGACTTGGTCATCTGATCTACAATCACCCAAATGGTGTCATATTGATTTTGGGACTTTAGAAGCCCCATTATGAAATCAATATTTATCATCTCCCACCTCCACATTGGCAAAGCTATCTCTTGGAAAGTGCCACGTGGCCTCAAATGTTCCACCTTGACTTGTTGACAATTTAAACACTTAGAAACAAAATTTGAAATATCACGTTTCATATTGTTCCACCAATAAATCATCTTAAGATCATGATACATCTAAGTAGAGCCTGGGTGAACAATATACCTCGAAGTGTGAGCCTCGTCAAGAATTATTTCCCACAATTTATCCATATTTGTCACACATAGCCTACCTTGATACCTTAATATCCCATCTCTACCACTTTCAATTGCCATCACCTTCTGTTGACCGACATCATTCTTAATCTGCAATAAGATAGGATCTTCGGCTTGCTTATCCTTAACTTTAACACACAAGGAGGATTTAGCTATCTTATGAACAAATACTTCTCCATCTTCAGAATCTAGAAGTTAAACTCCCAAATTTGCAAGCCGATGAATATCTTTCATTGTCTCCATCTTTTTTTCCAAACATTGGAAATACTGCCCATTAACAATCTGCTAAAGGCGTCAGCCACCATATTGGCCTTTCCTGGATGATAATGTTGGCTCATGTCATAATCTTTTAACAATTCCAACCACCGCCTCTGCTTGAGATTCAATTCTTTCTGCGAGAAAACATACTGTAAACTTGTGTTCTGTAAAAATATTAATATGTACCCGATAAAGATAAGACCTCCAGGTATTAAGTGCAAACACCACAACTGCTAGCTCTAAGTCATGGGTGGAATAATTCTTTTCATGCACCTTTAACTGCCTTGATTCATTACCATACTGCATAAGAACACACCCAAGTCCCATACGGGACGTATCACAGTACACAACAACACTTTCTGCACCCTCAGATAGATTCAAAACTGGTGCAATAGTCAACTTATCTTTTAGATTCTCAAAACTAATCTCACACGAGTTGGACCACACAAATTTTGCCTTCTTCTGTGTCAATTTGGTAAGAGGAGCAGCTATGGAGGAAATATTCTCTACAAACCTTTTTTAATACCCTGCCAAACCCAAGAAGCTCCATATATCGGTTAGATTCGTGGGTCTGGGCCATTTTCTTACTGTATCAACCTTTTGGGGATTGACCTTGATTCCCTCACTAGACAAAATATGCCCAAGAAAGCAATTGCATTAAGACATAATTCACATTTTGAGATTTTGCATACAATTCATGATGTTCGAGGGTCTGAAGGATGATTTAGAGGTGACTAGCATGATCTTCGTCATTCTTAGAGTGAGCCAAGATGCCGTCAATGAAAACTATGATGAACAGATCAAGAAATTGATGGAACAACCTATTCTCAAATCCATAAAAGCTATGGGGGCATTAGTCAATCCAAAGGACATCACTAAGAATTCATAATGGACATATCGGGTTCAGAAATCTATTTTGGGAATGTCAGTCTCCCTAATCTTCAACTGATGGCATCCCGAATGAAGGTCTATTTAGAGAAATATTTCACACCTTAAAGTTGATTAAATAAATCATCAATTCTTGGAAGAGGGTATTTATTCTTTACTGTGACCTTATTTAATTGATGATAATCTATACACATATGGAGGGAACCATCTTTCTTACACACGAAGAGTATAGGTGCACCCCTGGGAGAAACACTAGGATGAATAAAGCCGAGAAACACTAGGATGAATAAAGCCCTTATCTAGAAGATCTCTCAACTGTTCTTTCAACTCTTTCAATTCTGTAGGAGCTATTCTGTATGGTTGAATAGAGATAAGACAAGTATTTGGCAATACGTCAATACCAAAATCTATCTCTCTATCACGTGGTATCCCCAAGAGGTCAATATAGGGATAGACTGTAGGGAAAGACTTTTAGTACTAGAATCTTTGACCCGAATAAGATGATACAAATAGCCCTTCAAAATAAGCTTACTGGTTCTGAGATAAGCTATGAACTTCTCCCTAGGTGCTATAGAATACCCCTATCACTCTATCAATAGTTTATTCGAAAAGATAAAAGTGAAGTTTTGGGTTTTACTGTCTAGTGTGGCATAACACAAATGGAGCCAGTCCATTCCTAAAATTTCATTAAAGTCAACTATATAAAGTTCTATGAGGTTTGCCACAGTATCATGTTTACATATGGACACAACATAATTTTTATACACCCCGAGCCACAATCGAGTCACCAACAGGGGTAAAAATAGAGAAAGGTTCTAGAATAACTTCAGGATCAAACCCAGAACTGAATGCCACATACAGGGTCACATAAGACAAGGTAGACCTTGGATCAAGTAATACATACACTTCATGGGAGAAAATTTGTAACATACCTGTGAGTACTTCTGGTGAAGCCTCTGTATCCTAGAGATTTGACAAAGCATATAACTAGTTGCAGCCACCTCTGGTAGTTGAAGTAGTACCTATTGGTTACGGTGATGGAGCCATGGGGTTCGTCTGAGACCTATCACCACCGTTGTTCCCTCTTTTCGATGGACAATCTCTCTGGAAATGGTCTGTCTGGCCACACATATAACACACCAATCTACCAAGCTGACACTTTCTTTGGTGATTATTCCCATAATTTCCATAGCGAGGGTACGACGTAAATGGCTGAGTCACCCTTCTGTGGGACTGAGTACCCAAAGCTCTAAACCTATCTCTTGACTGGAAATACTACTCACCCGAAGGCCTGGGCGTAGGTACACTTACGGAAGACTAGGCATTACTCCAGAATTTCTTTTTAGTCCACCTATTACCCCAATTGCCACCCTATTGCTGACTGTTGTACTGGTCTATGGATTTGGCCCTCTTAGCCTACCTATCTTTCTTCTATGCTTCAGCAACCCTCTTCTTCTGCTCCTCAACCTATTGCATATGAATGGACAATCTAGAGAAAATCCATATCTCTATTCATAATTTCCCTTTTGTATTCCAACACCAAATCATTTAAGAGACCGGATGCAAACTTTTTCATTCGAGCTCTCATGTTACCTATTAATTCTGGGGCATATCGGGATAAATAAATGAACTTCAAGGTGTACTCCTTAACACTCATCTTTCCTTGCTTCTGGCTCATAAAATCTTCAACCTTGGATTCCCTCAATTCGTCGGGAAAGAATCAGTCTAGAAAAACCTTCACAAAATCACCCCACATAGAAGGCTCAGCATCACTACCCTTTGAATCCTCCTACTCATTATACCACTAATTTTCCAAATCCTTCAGCTGATAGGATGCCAACTCCATACCTTCAACCTTATTCATGCGAATCACTCTGAAAATCTTATCTCATCAATGAACCCTTGGGGTCCTCCTCAATCTTTGTGCCAGTGAACATAGGGGGTTCAGTCTCATAAATTGATCAACTCAGGTAATCTTAGATGAACCAAATACAGAATCCAAATATTCAGACCGATGAATCTGAGAAGCTACTAACTATGCAATTATACAGATAGACTGTGTGAACTCAGTTTTCAAAACCTCTCTCTAAGGAGGCTGGGGACGGTTAATATTTGTTCATGGAGCCCAAGGTAGACTGGTCGGAATTGGAGGAACTCCCAGAGTATAAGTAAAATCTAAAGAGCGAGCTTTGTTACGGGTCTGCATCCCATGAGTGGGATAGATATCCTCAGCCTAAGTATTTTGTTAATTGGTTATACGGGGAGGCATAGTAACTTTATATAACATTAGAAATTATTAATTATAGGTTATATAGACTCTATAGGATAAACTAAATTAGGAAAGAAGAGAGACATTCCTAAACTCCCTATAGCTTCCCATTTATAAGTGTGGTGTGCTACACACCCATAAACAGGACTCCACCCGATGCAATTTTGCGTACACCCTGGGACCATGAAGCATGCTCTGATACCAAATTTGTCACGAGCCAAGCTGAGGCCCTAGCCGTGATGAGCATCCCAGACTGTGAGGGTCTGAACACTCATATCTATCTGGCAATCATGCTCATTAATCATACAATCCATAGAAATACGGAAAGAATAACATAGCAGAATCATGGTCAATCTCATAGGTAAACTAGACAATCCAAAAGTAAGTACTCATCATTCAAAACACATAACACTAGTTTGTGAAATCTCTAATACATGAAAACCAACATTTGTCTAAAAACTGGGACAAGGCGCCTAGTAGACCAAAAAAAGAAAGAAGCAATAAAATCTGAAAATCAGGCCTTCCGAAATAGAGAAGGCTCACCAACTGCAAATTTTGACACAAATGGATCTACTGCTGGATAGGATCGTGAGACTGTACCTCAGATCCTGAGATATAGGGGGTTAATTCATATGTACTGGTACGTAGAGCAATCCAACATAATGTTATTTGATACACCCTACAAGTCTATGACCCCATAGGCTATATAGAGTCTGCCCTTGACTCAGCGGCCAAGCCCCCAACCCAATTTTTCCACAAAGGTTGGAGTTTCTAATTCTGATATGCCACAGGGCACTAGGCCAGCATATAGTCCCTTTTAGGCACAACTAACCCATATCAACAAAACACGGTTTTGGGCAATGAGTTATATGAACTCATGCCTTCTTCGGGTAAACACCTAACATCTCTTAAACCTAATGTTAGCCTTTTCTAAGCATGCATATTTATGAAATCATATTCTAAAAGAAATCTGAATGAAATCTGACTTATGTTCTGTTCTGAGTATCTTATGGCATAGTTTGTTTTAGTATCGTCATGCCAAGACTTTCAAGTCATATATCTAAGCCATACAATATCAAATTATAGTCTTCTCTTTCAAAACATTATTTTTAAACCTCCAAACTAGTCAAATAGTATAAGAGGATATGTATAGCAAAATTCATGAAAACAGAGTCAAAGATCCTCAATTCAATTCACAAACACATGGTGGTCGAGTATTTTGTAACTAATCATGCAATTCTCTATAAATCATCACTTTCATTCATGTAATTAGGAAAGATGCCCTCTCTTCAAGTTATCATAAAAACCAAGTCAACAAATAATAGTAAAGACATTTATGTCATACTTCTCAATACGCAATCGAATAATTAATAACAAGAGAGGGAGTATAAATCTTCATGCTCTCAAATCAAGTATTGAAACATCGAATACAGACACATATATATGTGTAACAACCAATTTCAAGGGTGAAGGCCTCAAGGCCCAAACATTATCATCAATAAGGTTTCATAATGCATAATTGAAATTGTAAATCCAAACTCATTTGTAAATTCATGATTTCTAAACATTTAAAAATGATTAAGATAATTTCTAAGTGACCATGTAGTTTAAGACAACCCCACGTACCTTAAGTTTCTTATCTTGAAGGATGAAACCCTAACTTTGATGCTTTCTTAAGACTCTTGAACTTGAAAGGCTTGAATTCTAGATTACTTGGAAGAGAAGAGTTGAATTTTTCTCTTGGGGAAAAGGGAAGGTTTTTACGTGAGTTGATTTGAATAATATGGGCAAATAATACCTTTTTGGATGTTATAATTCGTGCTTTGGACATTTGGGGTTCAGGGGTAAGGGCCAAAGTGACTGTTGACCCTTAAGAAGCTAAAACTATGGGGGAATGGCCCCCACATTGTGATCCCTAGTTGGGTCAAGAATCCCTCGCGACGTGACCCCTATTGGGTCAACATCCCTCCCGTTGTAGGGATATCATGACCCCTTAATGTCTCACACGAAAAATGGCATAAATATTTACTCGATTATGGAATTTTGGAGAAATTGGTATATTTAGAAAGCTAATTTAGTTATCTACAATTTGGTTGGTCCTAATCTGCCAAATTCTTCATATACAAAAATATATACTCATTCAAATATGACCCTTGTAGAATCAAATTCCAAAATTTTGGCGAATCAAAGGATCTTAGCTCAACTTGGCTCTAAATGATTTCTATGAATATTTTTAACCTCATGAGCACTTCACACCCTAGGATAAATATCATGACACATGTATTCAAAACAAATCATGGGATTATATTTTATGAACGTAGGAACGATTATTCAATTTCTAGCTTAAAAATACGGGGTGTTACATTATCCCCCCTCAGGATCATTCATCCCCGGATGATGATTTGGGACACAAAAGGCATAATTTCAAGCACTACATGAAAAAAATTGAGTAGTAGATAATTTGTACCTTCTATATCATCATCCACAGTCTCAAAGAGGTTTGGGTATCTAGTTTGCAGGTCATCTTCTGACTCCCAAGTAGCTTCCCCAGCTTTTTGATTCTTTCACAACACCATAACAAAAGCAATCTCCGTACTTCTCAGCTTCCAAAATTGGCAATACAAAATGGAAATGGGTTCTTCTTCAAATGAAAAAGAGTCTTTCACATTGATATCCTCTATAGGCAACACTAAGGAATGATCTCCAATGCACTTCTTCCATATGGAGACATAGAATACGGGATGTACAGAGGCCAATCTTGCAGGAAACTCTAAATCATAAGCAACCCCACCTATCCTTCTTACAATCAAATATGGTTCTATATAACGAGGACTAAGCTTCCCTTTCTTTTCAAATCTCATGACTCCCTTTATAGGGGAGACCTTTAGGAATACCCAATCATCAACCTCGAATTCTAAGTCTCTTCTTCTAACATAAGCATAAGATATTTGGAGACTCTGAGTAGGCTCGAACAATTGGGTTTCACCCACTTCATATCAACCAATTAGTGATCTGCATCTTCTCGTATAAAGTACTTTAAAAGAATCCATCTAAGTACTGGAATGGTAGCTATTACTTTAGGAAAATTCTATCAACAACAAATGATCCACCCAACTACCTTTGAAGTTAATTACACAGGACTTTAGCATATCCTCAAGGGTTTGAATGGTACGTTTAGTTTGCCCATCAGCCTGAGGATGGAAGGCAGTACTCAGATTTACTTGGGTACCTAGACCCCTCTAAAAAGACTAATAAAATTATGTACCTTGATTAGATATAATGGATACTGGTACACCATGCAAACAGATTATTTCATGAATGTACAACTTAGCATAATCATCTCTCGAATAGTTTGTTCTCATAGGTAAAAAGTGAGCTGACTTGGTCATCTAATCTACAATCATCCAAATGGTGTCATATTGGTTCTGAGACTTCGGAATCCCTATGATGATATCCATATTGATCATCTCCCACTTCCACATAGGCAAAGATATCTCTTGGGAAGTGCTAGTTGGCCTCAAATATTCCACCTTGAGTTGTTGACAATTTAAACACTTAGAAACAAAATTATCAATATCATGTTTCATATTGTTCCACCAATAAATTATATTAAGATCAAAATACATCTTAGTGGAGACCGAGTGAACAACATACCTTGATGTGTGAGCCTCATCAAGAATTCTTTCCTGCAATCTATCCATATTTGGTGTACATCCCCTACCTTGATACCTTAAAATTCTATCACCACTAATTTCAAATGCCATCACCTTTTATTGACCGACATCATTCTTAATCTGCAACAAGATAGGATCTTTGGCCTGCTTCTTCTTAACTTTAACACACAAGGAGGATTTAGCTATTTCATGAACAAATACTCCTCCATCTTCAAAATCCAGAGGTCGAACTCCCAAATTTGCAAGATAGTTTCATCATCAGATGTTTATTAAATACACGACAAAAATCAGTTCATCACTTTTCCTATCTAAACATATATTGTATTTAATGTTGAAAAACTAAATAACTGATAGTTCAGGTACACAAAATGGTTTAATTTGTATTCACTACCTCTTTTATTATTTGGCTTCTGTTCTATCCATTGCTAGCTACCTCTGTTTCAGCAGTTTCTTGATTGTTCGATGAATGTGTAATTAGTTTTTGGAGGTACAATAATGTCTCAGGCAGCTATTATTCTAACACAAATGGCATTGCATGAGAAGTGTAATGACACGTCAGGTTATTTTCTGTATTCCTGCTTATTTTCACCATTTGAGCTTTTCCATAGTTTCCCCAATTCATTTTTGAATTATTGGAAATGATAGTTTGATTACCGGGTCATTCGTTTGTTTTTTACAACCAATTTTGCCTTTAGAAGTTTTCGTTGATTTCAAATGTCCACTGAGCAAAAACTTCAGTAAAATGATTTTGGATGTAAATTTTGACTACGAAAAAAACTATGTAATTTTGGTTTTAGGATAGGTAAACCATTGGTTCGGATCTCACAACACCCGAGCTCATTTTGACCCATTAGTCGAAAAGTCAAAAATTAAAATATGTGAGTGTGGGACCCATAAGTGGAATAAATGACCTTGGATGGAAAAGCTGACTCCACCAATATGTTTGAAATGTTAAATTTAGTGGGGTTACATAGTTTGTTTGTGAAAAATGGAGTTTGACCTTGTAGGCCCGTCTAAACTCTTATAAAAGGCCCTTTTGGCCAATTTTTGGGGCATTCTTCACTTCCTTGAGAACCCTAGAAGCCATAAATATTTGTTGACTTGAAAGTGAGTCTTTTAGGTTTATTAGGAGCTTGAATAACTTATGTAATCCATTTTTCTACAAATCTAATGTAAGATTCCTTCAAATTTGGTATTAATTTCTTAATTTCCAGACCTAAAACCCCTGAGTCTTTGAGGCTCAATTGTAGCCACAAATATGATTGTTTTACTCAAATCTATTGAGGGTTACCCTAATGATAGTTGAACTATGGGTTGGTCTCAAAAATTCATTTTCCAAAGGTGGGACCCACTTAGGGTTTGGGTTTCATTTTGGACCCATGGGATAATGGTGCCATAATGGGTGTTTTTGCTCTTGTAATGATGCTTAGATTATGTTTATTGTAACTTTGACTGTTGAAGGAGAAGCTTCAAGTAAAGGAAATGCTAAACTTATTGACTTGTGAGTAATTGGACTCATGGTAGGTTAGGCTTACTTGTAGATAGATTGAGATTGATTGTAGTATAATTATATATATATATCTTGTGATATTGGGCGGGGTTTTAGATGATAAATAGAGGAATGAAGATACTTGAGAATAGTTGTTTCTTGTAGGCTATTAAGCTAGTAAAGTGTGATGTTTGACCTTTAGCCTAGAACCTTGGATAGTTAGACTTGAAGTCTCCTGAATAGCATGAGAATACTTTAGTTGCTCTAGTAGTCGAGAATGATGTTGCTCGCTAACCTTAAGAGTATGTAATCTGGTTATGACTAGTTATGAAATGTTCTTAGTGTTTGGGATGACTTAGGAAGGTTGCTTGAAGAAGATTTACCCTTATAGGGCTAGTATGGATCAATAAGCCCTTATGAGGTGATTTAGATAACCTAGCCCAATTTCGGGTAGAAGTTAGTCTTGTAGAAGTAAACTTTGGAATTATTGGGATTTAGGAGTGGGACTTGACCCACCTTAAGCTTCAAATAGGTATTTTCTTAGTGACCTAGCTATTTGATGAACGTCTGGGTTACGTTATTAAGATTATAATGGTTAAACTAGTTTGTCGGTTTATACCTGTGATTGATGGTTGATAATGCTCAAATTACACTCTTGAATGGGTGTAAGCGATCGTTGTCAATATAAAACCCAACTAGGTTGGAGTCGAATCCCACAGGGAGTAGGGTGTGAACTTCAATTTTTTTATGAAATGCTTTACTGATAGTTTACTATTTCCGAAGGATGGGGGTTTAAGTTTCACAGAAAGTCAAATGTCACTTTCAATACTTCAGTGTTTGTAATCAAGATAAATGGAAACCAGAGTTATGTTCACCATGGCTTTTGGGATTTGACAGATACTAAGTAATGATTGGGATTCTTGAAGTACGTAGAATGGCAGACTATCCTTGACTATGATACTTTCTGACTTATCTCTCGACCTCACCAGACAATTTATTATCTAATTCTCTCAAACATAGATAACTTATCTATTTCCAATAGGATGTTATCTCGGGTATATTAATCCAGTTACAACATCAATCACTAAACAAAAGGTTGGTAGCTTCTGAGTCCTTGTTGATAATTCACGACCTCTACTCTATTTCTTCGTTAGAAGCAAATAAAACCTAAGGCATAATCTACTATTTACAACCACCAGATTTAAGTTGAAACAACAGAATTTCAAGATGTTCTACTACTCTTTGAATCTGTTAACACCTAGCATCATATCAAACCTTAATCCATGGATCCTATAAATCCAGCTAATGGAATTAGCCGCTCATGATTTAATGAACGAAATAACAAGTTCAATTCATCATGATAAGGATCAAATTATGAATGGATGAAAAAAAACAAGTAGTTCCTTCCATTTAATGACAAGGTAGAAGACCCAAAATAGTTGATAAGACACAAGAAGAATAATTGATGAAAGACAGCAATGCACGTCCCTCTCTTCTCAGAGTTAATGTCTCCTAGATTATGACCAATCCTCCTTAAAAACCCTAAAAAAAGTCTTTAAATAGTCAACCCTAATTAAGTAAACAAAATTAAAGTTTTAGTTTTCTCTTCGGATTAGACGACGATGCTTTTGACGGCGCGTCAGGCACCTGACGATGTGTACGAGATGTCATCAAAGATTCCAATGAATTTTTATTTTCTGACTCTTCAGACGGTAATCCTTATGGTTTGTCAAAGATCTTGATGACGCTTGCCAACTGGTGTCACACTTCACTGGAAATCAGCATACTCTGCCCTCTGGTTGACGATGATTTTGATGAGATGTCAAATATTTGACAAACCTTCCGAATCATCATCACAGTTCATCTAATCTTCTCAGGTTTTGTCTAATCTTGATGGTGACTTTGACAGCCCGTCCCATGTATGACGGTACTTCAAAATGATCTTCAGATACATTTCAGCTCGTTTCCACCAGATTTCAACTATTTTATTCTTCTTTCCTTTGGTTTCCTCCCCGATCACTTGTATCTGCATTAACACACACAAACGATCAAAAACAACAAAAGTTGCTTAAGACTTTGCAGTTATTTAAAGTTAAAAGCTTCAAATATGTTAGCATCGGCTCACACATCAATAACCTCAACTTAAACAATTGCTTGTCCTCAAGTAACCAAAACATAACTAGGAGTACACAAAGTATAATTCGGCGGCTAACTACTCTTATCAGTTCAGAATACATTCTCCATCTCCTTGATCAATCAAAATAAAATCAACTATGTATAATATTTGAAAACAACTATGTAACTCACAAGCATCTAGATATGGGAAAAATCTCAGCCATAACAACCTAGCACATACCCAAATTATATTTTCCGAACAAAGTAGTTAATAGCAACATACCTGGTGTGCCCTCACAACAAAGAAATCCCCTTTTCACTTAGATTTACATGTATTAACATAGGGATGAATGTAAGAATCACTCTCAGAATGAAGTTCCAACATTGCGCATCGAATGCCATAGGCTTTCCCTTATAGTTAGTACCCAAGTCTTCAGATAAGTCAGTTAGGATCACTATAGGGCTTTTCTAACCTTATAACGTAGGCTAGGGGATGCTATGATATTTAAGGGTATTTCATAGTAACTATACCTCCTTGGAACTACATTAACTCACAGGGTTTCAACTTTTGACCTTCTTTTTTTCCCTCTTTTATTTGTCAAGTATTCTCAAGATGGGCGCTGTCTGTTCACGCATTAGATCAACTTTTTCAATTTTCTCTTTTCTGTTTGAGTTTTCACTATACCTAACTTGTTATTCATTTTTCTTATTTTACCTCTCTTCATACTCATAATGTATTATACATCCCTATAGTAGCCACCCTCAACTAAGGCTATTTGCCTAATTCAAGGTGCACAGTATCCAAGGAGGACTAGGGCCAAAATAGGTTCATTGTGATGTAATGGGAAGGTGAAAGGTGTACAAAAAAGAATTAGGATATTTAGGCTCAAAAAGGGATCAAGGGATATTGTTCACACTTGGATGGTCATTTAACATAAAATGGGTTAACATGCAAAAACGGCCTATGATTCATTCCTAAACACCTATCCTATGACTATGGCACGACTAACTGGGCAAGTTCTAGATTCAATGCACAATAGGAACTGACTAAGACTTTACACGCACATGGTACACAAGTATATAACACATCACTAATCATCCGTTTCATGCATTTGTTTTCTACCGGTTATTTATTTGCCACGCTAGTGCCATAAACAGATACACAGTGCTCACACTAGATGTACTTCACACAGTTCACAACATAGTAGACCACTGGAGAGTTACTCAAAATTCACAAAATGAGCTAACTGCCTCAAGTATTTGTACTACTCCTAATTATCAATAGAATGTGTTACAACAATAGTTTCCCTATACCCTCAGCTTAAAATCAAGAAATAAAAAGCACCAAGGGTTAGGATATACCTAAAAACAGTCAAGCCTGTGGGTCCTGGGTTTCTGGCCCTGCCATCGTATTATCAACTGTCTTTTTCCTACTCGTAGCATCTGTCTATGCAGTAGCTGGAGCCTAGCTCGATGAAGCACCTGCAGCTCTAGCTCTGATGGCTGCTTCCCATTTCTTTATGTCAGCCAGAGACTCTAGTCTTTCCCTTTTTAAGTTCTCCTTCTCTGCCTTCTTCTTTGCCTTTTTTAGCCTTTCTCTTTTCTTCACTATCAGGTTTATCTCTTTTGCTTTTGCCTTTCTTTTCCCCTTTTTTATTCTTTTTCTTTGGGGAATCTGTAGTAAGATCAAGTATAGGAATGTCTTTCTCTACATCATGCATGGCTAATCCTGTTGGCACCATAATTTGGTGCTGCTGCAGCATCCCAACCTCAGACTTCACCTTGTCTGATGCAGCCCTAAAATTAGCAAGATCAACATCTGTCATCTCTCTTGCCCGAGCATCAAATCTGCTTTCAAGATCTGCCACCCACCCAGGAAAGGTCATGAAAGGTTCTAGTGCAGTATCGAGTGCAGCTTTGACTTTTTTGTCTACAGCAGAAGCAAATTGTTTTCCAAACGCCTATAGTTGTAAATCATACCAATTTGCTTGCCTGTCCACCTTCCTGGTATCAATCGGCTAAAATACCAACCTTGTTGCTATTGCAGGAACTAAAGCAGTCAACTTACTTTGAGACACTGAGCCTACCTGAGCTGAATGTGCTGGTGGTGGTGGTGGTATAGTTTCGGGACTTTGCACCCCCTCATCTATTTCTAAAAAAGTCTCAGTGACTAGAGGATCTACTCCACCAACTGCATCTTGATCAAGTCGCAAGCCTGGCCAAATTTTTTTTTTGCTGACAGGGTTGTGAGTCTTCTTAGCATGTATCTCATCATCAATACCTAAAATCTCAGGTACATGAGCTGCTTCACAGAACTTAGTAATCAAACATGGGAATGGATATGCAGCAACAAGTCTTGCGAGTCGAATCTTGATCTTTTCTTCTATAATTTCTCTGAAATCCAAGGGGGTTTTATCTATCAAGCTTGCAACCAATATTGCTCGATCATCCCCTAATATGTTGTCTCCCTCGGTGGGTATTAGATAAATCCGTATTAAACCCCACCAAAATCTTGCCTCTAAATTTATAGACGCTTTGGTAATCTTTTCTGCTGGATTATTCAATCACACCGGTTCCCCATCTACTATGAGAGTCGCTATCCACTTGCGCTGATTTTCTCGATACTTCAATCGGACATAGAATGTAGGTGAGGTGGCTCGTAGGACGAAGGCTGGACCATGAAGAAACCTATTTATGGCGGCATCTGATACATCCACCCTCACTCTACGTACTACAAATCTGGTCAGAAGAGGCTTATCTAAAGTTTATCCCCTTTTTTGCACATATTTTCCACCGCAGCCTGCTAGTTCTCGTAGACCTCCTAGACCAATGAAGAAAAGTAAACACCACTTCCCCTAGTATTCCATTCCAGACCATAATCCTTTAGTCTATGCATCACCTCAGGGCATCTGATCAACCCTGTAGTGATAATCTTCTTCTCCTCTAGAATTGGCCTTCTGGCACTTCGTCGATCAGTTCTGCGAAGTCCATCCAGATAGATTATTTCAGCCCCAGGGATTTGCCATCTCACATTGTTCCTAACCTCGGGGTTTTTACATTTCACTAAAGTTCCCCGAACTGGAGAATCCTTATCACCTTGCTGCTCCGAAGATGGTGATTTAGACTTAGTTTCTTCAGTTGCAGGCCTCTCAGAATCTTCAGTTTCAACTTCTTGTTCAGTGCTCTTAGACCCCTACTCAGTATGTTCTAATCTTTGTTCCTCCGAAGCTTGCTCAGATGAGGTTTTCACCTCAGTATCATTAGTATCCTCCATCACAATAGGCTTAGGTGGAGGCGGAGTCTTTGGACTAGTCCTCTTTCTTTTCCATCTGAGCAAAGGCTGCTCGTCTTCATAATCAGAGTTCTCATTAACAAGTTGTTGAGGTACACCCTCTTTAGCTGCTTTCTTTGGTGTGGTTGGATTCTTTCTCTTGGGTGCCATTATCAGTTCTGCAACAACATAGAAATCCTCAATTACTGTCCATAATCAAACAAGAGAAGAAGAAGGATCACCTCATTTTAACATCATAACTGTTTTCAGTTCGCAGGTTTGACAGCCTTTCTGATTTGCCGTCACAGGTGTGACGGTGCTTTAAAAGCATCATCAATCTTATCCAGAATATACAAAATTTCTCAGCTTTTGATGGCATTTTTGAATGGCCGTCACACAGGTGCAAGGCCGTAAAAATTGCCATCAGACAACATTACAATTTCTAACTTCTTTTTACTTGATTTTTCTTCTACCATTATTCTCAATTTCAACTTAGGTCATGTTCTTTACTGAGGTTTCCATGAAATTATACCGTATAACCCTACAAACCCTCATTTTTGAAGGGGCTTGAAGCATGTTTATGGGTTCGGCTCACTTCTTTGAAACCAAGGTTTCTTGTAGTTCACAATTGATCCAAAGAAAGATGAAGTTGAAGTTTTTCTCATACCTGATGGCGACACTTAGCTGATGTACTCTGAGCACGTTGACTTCTGAGTGAGAGAAGAATGAGATGAGAGAGGGAGAAGATTTCTTGGCTTAACTCTCAGGATTCAACAAGGAAAGTCTTAAAATTTTTCCTTAGAAGGAATTAAATTTGAAAAAGGAAGGGAAATAACTCTAAGGAAAGAAAATTAAAACTAATAAGAAAAGAACTATGGTACGTGGGAATATGAATAGCTGTGACTAGGCCGGGTTAGCCTAAATTTTTTAACCTGGTCTCAACTCATTTGACGATATTTTTGACGGTGCGTCAGATACCTGATGGTGCTTCAAAATTATCGTCAGCCTTAACATAATAGGGATTTGACTTGAGTATTTTGATACTATGTCTCACGGCTTGTCATACTTTTGACAGCCCGTCAAAATTAATGTCAATCCTCCTCAAGTTGACTGAAACCATTTCACCTCTTTGTACGACTCTTAGCTACAAATATTAAAAACACAAGTGTAGTAAAATTAAAACATTGGGTTGCCTCCCAAACAACGCCTGATTTAATGTCACGGCACGACTGGGTTATCTCAACTACTCAGACTTCATCAAGATGCCGCATCACTACCTCATTACCATCTTCCTGGAATACATCGACGACCGAGAAGATATTCATCTCCTCTAACTTCTTCATAGGAGGGTGCATTTTAAATTTGGCCTTTCTTTTTCCATACCTAAACTTTAGCTCATTAAGCTCCAAATCAACCAACACTCTTTCTGTGGATAATAATGGTCTACCTAAGATGATGGGTACCTCAAAATCAACATCACAATCCAATATCATAAAGTCTATAGGAAGAATAAAGTCATCCACCTTTACCAGTACATCGTGCAATATACCAACTGGTCTTTTCACCGACCTGTCCGCCATCACAAGATGCATCATTATGGGGGTAGGTTCCTTCAGTCCAAGCTTCTTATAGATATCAAGGGGCATCAAATTAATACTTGCTCCTAAGTCACATAAAGCTTCGATAAACTTCATGGACCCAATTGTGCACGGTATGGTAAATGCTCCAGGGTCAGGCTTTCTCTGCACTAAGGATTGTGAAGAAATAACACTACAGGGGTAGATGTTGTCCACCAGCTCACAGCTTACCTTCCACTTCTTTGTTAGCAATTCCTTCATAAATTTAGCATAGTTTGGCATTTGCTCAAGTGCCTCCATCAATGGCACATTCACTGCCAGTTGTTTCATTATTGCCATGCATTTGCTAAATTTTTCATTATCTACTTTTTTCTTCAATCTCTGAGGAAAGAGAGGTAGTGGTCTTGGCATTTTTTTTAAATACCACTTCCCTTTTCTTTTCGTCTTTTTTCTCTGAAATATCAATAAGGTCATCCAGCTTCTCAGACTCCACTGGATTTCTTCCTTCTAACTCATCAACACTTAGCTCCTTCTCCACATCTTTGCCCATAGAAGGGCTAGATAACATCTTTCCACTCTGACTGGTAATCACTAAACAAGAGCCATCAGTCTGCGGGTTCTGAACCGTATTGTTACGTAAAGTACCAACTTTTCTGTCATTTAGAGTAGCTAAAAGTTGGCTCATCGGTTGCTCCAACTACATAATAGAAGCAGAGTGTGAGCTAACCAACTGACTGAGGGTAGAAAATTCACTTTTCATAGTAGTTACCCCGAGTTGGTTGCTTTAACCCCCTTCAACAGCTTTTCCATCATGTCCTCCATGGATATTTTGGCAGAACTAGTCGTTGAAGCATCCAGACTTCCAGGAGGAATATATAAACCACTTTTGTCATTATTGTTTCTCCAATGTCCCTACTCCCTATCTTTATAATCAGGCTTGTCATAGAAAGTACGACCTTGGTTCCCTTGAATATTACCTCAGAAACCACCCTGATTACTCACATAGTTTGCCTTAGCATTAGCACCTGTAGGCACAGTACCCTGAGATTCCACAGCCTTAACTATTTCAGTCTTGCCGGATAGCAAGTGTTTGGCCAGCAAGTCTATCTGTGTCTTTAAGTGGTCCATGTCCTGATCTTTCTCCTCATCCCTTCTACGCTGATTCATAGTAATACAACCAAAAACAGTCGGGCTAGCCACTACAGAATCCCTAGTGTGCTAAGCCTGACTTTGCTTGGTCATTCTATTCAGCATGTTGAAAGCATCTAAGAAAGAGAGTTCAATGAACGAACCACCTGGAGCATTGTCAACAATAGGCTTTGTCACAGAGTTAAAAGCTCTATACAAAGTCTCCATCAAGTGGAAATCCGTCATATTGTGGTTCGGACATTGTGCAAGTTTCTTCTTAAATCATTCCCAGGTTTCGTGGAATGCTTCAGTCAGAAGCTGTCTGAAGTTGCTAATTTCATCCCTCAACTGTACTCTTCTAGAGGGTGGAAAAAACCATTCTAGGAACGCATCTTTCAACTGTCTCTATTTGGTTATAGAATCGGGCTCTAACTCATTCCACCACATTGTTGCCTTCCCAGACAAAGACAAAGGAAACAATCTCAACCTGATCGTTTTCTGGTTCACTCCCAGATTGTCAAAGGATTTGAAAATCGTGATGAACTTCACCAAATGCATGTTCATATCATCACCAGGCAATCCTCCAAATAACCCTTCAGATTCAAGAGTTGGATCATGGTACTTGTTATGCTGAATTTTACATCTGGTGCCAATGGTGGAGGAATGATAGAACCCGTTGCACTAGCTCCATCCATTCCTTCATCATCTTTATCAACCTAATATTGCATAGGCTACTGCCCATATCTTCCTCAGACTGGATGATTTTTGTTGATGTTTCGCTGCACTGGTGCAGCAATTTGTTCAGCTCACCTTGGGTTTTGAGGATTCAGCAATTCCTCATACCCCAATTCTTCATCATTAGGGTTCTGGTGACGTGCTTGTTGACCCAAATTTTTTACATTCACCTGAGCCCTGGCCATAAAAGCTAGTCTTTCTGCTTCCTGCTGTTCAGCCATTCTTCCTATCAGTTGAGGTTCCAGATTGATTGGTAATAGTGATTCTCTGGAACTTCTTGTGTTTGGCATAAAAATGCAGTACCTACAATAAACAAAAACAACAAATAAACGTAAATCAAGGAAACTTAACTATCATGAAATTTTTTCGTACAAACTTTTAGTCTACAACTGTAAATCCTCGACAACGGCACCATTTTTGATAACGCTCAAATTACACTCTTGAATGGGTTTAAGTGATCGTTGTCAATATAAAATCCAACTAGGTTGGGGTCGAATCCCACAGAGAATAGGGTGTGAACTTTGATTTGTTTACGAAATGCTTTACGGATAGTTTACTGTTTCTGAATGGGGCTTTAAGTTTCACAGAAAGTCAAATGTCACTTTCAATACTTCAGTGTTTGTAATCAAGATAAATGGGAAACCAGAGTTATGTTCACCATGGATTTTGGGAGTTGACAGATACTAGGTAATTATTGGGATTCTTGAAGTACGTAGAATAGCAGACTATCCTTGACTATGATACTTTCTGACTTATCTCTCAACCTCACCAGACAATATATTATCTAATTCTCTCGAACATAGATAACTTATCTATTTTCAATAGGATGTTATCTCCGATAGATTAATCTAGTTACGACATCAATCATTAAATAAAAGGTTGGTAGCTTTCGAGTCCCTGTTGATAATTCACGACCTCTAGTCTATTCCTACATTAGAAGCAAATAAAAACTAAGGCATAATCTAATGTTTGCAACCACTAGATTTCAGTTAAAACAACGGAATTTAAAGATATTCTACTACTTTTTGAATCCGTTAAACACCTAGCTTCATATCAAACCCTAATCCATGGATCCCATAACTCCGGATAATGGAATTAGCCACTCATGATTTTATGAACAAAAAAACAAGTTGAATTCATGATGATAAGGATCAACTTACAAATTGATTAAAAACAACAAGTAGTTCCTTCCATTTAATCACAAGGTGGAAGACCAAAAATAATTGATAAGAAATAAGAAGAATAATTGATAAAAGAGAGCAATGTACGTTCCTCTCTTCTCAGAGTTAATGTCTCTTATATAATGACCAATCCTCCTTAAAAACCCTAAAACAAGTCTTTAAATAGTCAACCCTAATTAAAGAAACAAAAATAAAGTTTCAGTTTTCTCTTCGGATTAGACAATGATGCTTTTGACGGCGTGTCAGACACCTGACGACATGTGCGAGATGTCTTCAAAGATTCCACTAAATTTTATCTTCTGATGCTTCAGACGATAATCCTGATGGTATGTCAAAGATCTTGACGACACTTGCAAACTGGCATCACACTTCACTGGAAATCAGCATACTCTGCCGTCTGGTTGATGGCAATTTTAATGAGATGTCAAATATTTGACGGCCCTGCTAAATCATTGTCATAGTTCATCTAATCTTCTCAGGTTCTTTCTAATCTTGACGGTGACTTTGATAGCCCGTCCCATGTATGATGGTGCTGCAAAATGATCGTCAGATACATTTCAGCTTATTTCCACCAGATTTCAATTGTTTTATTTTTCTTTCCTTTGGTTTCCTCCCCGATCACTTGTAATTGCATTAACACACACAAACTATCAAAAACAAAAAAAAATTGCTTAAGACTTTGCAATTATTCAGACTTAAAAGCTTCAAATGTGTTAGCATCGGCTCACACATCAATGGTTGGATAATGTGTATACTTGATTGATTATCTTGTTGTCATGATATGGATAGCCATGAAAAGTCATGTGAATTGAACATATAGTTACGCTATTTCTTGGCTTATTGGTTTGTTCACCAAGTGGACCTCAAATTATGTTACCACTGTTGCTACAAACAAAGCCAAATGATTAAGTTAATGCTCTGTGAAGGGTACCCCTTTTGGGGTTAGTATCGTGAAAAGTAATAGTAAAAGAGGAATCTAAAAAGCATGATGCCCTTGACTTATAATTGGATTTCTCATAAAAATGTTAACCTTGGAAAAGTGGTGATTGCGTATATCATTTAGATATTCTTGCTCATGTATCTACTTTTATTATGTAATGATTGACTAATAGTAAAGTATGATGATATGTGTTATCTTATATCACTTATACTCTATTATGATTGCTTGTACATATTCATTGATTTGACTATATATGTGTTTGAATATGTAACACCCCGTATTCAAGTACGTGTATTGGTCTTATTTATATGGAATTAATTTTTTTATTTTATTTATACCGGAATTTGCCCGTCGATGGTTCCATGTGAAGGTTATTGAATAATCTTTCCAATGATATAAAGATTTTCAAAAACGGATAGGTTTCGGATATAATCGAGCACGTTTGAAACTATAAAACGGTGGTCGGGATATTTGGGAATAGTAAACGTGCAGGAAAAGTTCATGTACACAAACTACTGAGGCCAGCTGAATTTTTGGGTCAACTTTGAACGATCATAAATCCCTTAATATAATGAACTAGTTGACCTGTGACCTATGAAAAGAAATATCTTTGAGTCTTCTTTCCAATCCAATTGGTTTCATCCAAATTCAACGTCTGAGTAAGGATTTATACTCGTTTTACTTCAATCTATCAAAACAGATTTTTAGGGTCAACTTCAAACGATCATAACTCCTTGTACAGGATAAACTGGGTGGCATACATTATATGAAATGAAATCCCTTTTAATTATCCTTCCAACGATACCAATTTCAGCCAAATGCGATATTGGAGCAAATAGTTATGGTCGATCTACTTTTAGCTTATTAAAACAGTCCACCAAAGGACAGATTTGATATTATTTAAATTTTAATGGCATTTTGGTCATTTCCTATTATATTATGGACGGGAATATGTGTATATATACATGTATATGAGTTCAAAAACTCATTTTCATCATCAATCATTGAGAAAGAACAAATCCTAGCCAAATTTGACCTTTAAATTACTTTTGATTCAACCGTAGAAATTCCAAAGTAATCCGATAACTGCGTTTCTCATCTCGAGAGCTTCGAACGGCACCTATTATTTTTGCAAACAGGATTGCAAAATCAAGAGGTGAATTCTATAGTATGAATATTGTTTGCCTTTGTTCTTTTCCATATGTATATGTGTGATAGAGGATTATATGTATTGGTTGTTATTGAAAGGTGATGAAAATAGGGTTATGGACTATTTTGCATGGTTTTGTTGTATTGAATTGTGGAAGGTGGATATGGTAATTGAGTTATGGAAGGTGGATATGGTGATATACTATTGAATTGATGATTATTTATGTCTATGGCTCAATTTGGTTTAATGGATTGGTTGGAAGGATAAATGAATCCAAACTTGATATTGAAGGATGTTGTATGAATATGCATGACATGTGAATGTACTTAGAGTATAAGAGGGTTAAAGTGACACCCTTTATGGTGTAATTAAGGATTACTACTTAACCACTAGTTTGGCGAATTCAAATAATTGAATTGTGACGTTTGGTCACTAATACTAGATTGTTATATATGTTTATTGTAGATAAGTAATCTGAAAAGACAGGAAGTCCATTTGGGACTAGTATTGAAGGTTGACAGTCAAGTATGTAAAGCATACTCTATACCATATCTTTGGCATG
>NC_061122.1:222459728-222496800 GCF_002878395.1 Capsicum annuum | reverse complement strand
ACAGTCAAGTATGTAAAGCATACTCTATACCATATCTTTGGCATGAAAGTGAACAATTGTTTTATTAAGGAAGTTTCCAAATTTATTCTGTAACATGTGATCCATAATGGTTTTGTATGATGTCCTACGTTACCAATGAACTTGTTTCCACCCTACAAGATTTCAAGACATTCCAATACTTACTTGTTTTTCAAATCTTACACGTTTATTGCGCTAATAAATGTCAGAAGGTATCCGGTTACTCAAACAAGATCCATGTGCTATTAATGAATCCAAAATGTTTCATTGATATACCCATAAGTTCCTACTTCATTGTTATGGCATTGATGACTCCAAAACACTTCATTGATGTGCCAATGAGTTCTTACTTCATTGTTATTGCATTGATGGTCTATTTATATGTCTCTTATTGATGTATCATTGTTTCAAAGTATCAAAAATACGGTGGCAACGGAAATAACAATCTCAAAGATTAATTGAACTAAGTGATGGAATTTCTCTTATCGGGTGGTATCCCAGGGGCATAAGCCTATCGTGGGTCGATCCCTATTTATGTGTTTATGGGTGGTATCCCAGGGGCATAATCCTATCATGGGTCGATCCAAGTTGATATGTACTAGAGGTAGCCTAATGGTCACAGTACAATACAGTAATGATTACAAAGATGATAAGAATGAAGGTAAAGTGATTGAATAAATACAATGTACAGGTTGTCACAAGTTCTAGTAAGTGCGGTCCACTCTTATTATGATTTATTCACTTGTTTCTAATTTCTATTGAGCTCCTATATCATATGTGATTATCTACAGCTTTACATACTCAGTACATATTTCGTACTGACGTCCCCAACGTGGACCTGTATTTTATATTGCAGGCACAGGTACCTCAGCTCATACACAACACAAGTAGGAGCCAGGATATCCAGCTACTTTTGGTGAGCTCCAATTTGCTTCGGGGCTTTCCGTGTCATATCCAGTCACTTTTGATATTGTATAGAAGTTAGTTATATGGCGGGGTGTGTCATGACCTTAGTTAAACTCTGTGTATTGTCTAGAGGCTTTGTAGACCTAATATACAGTCAAGGTGGTGTTTTGTTAATAGACGTGATGGCTCTAACAGCCAAGTATTGTATATACATATATATGTGTGCTCGAGCTTATACAGGCGATTATTTCCTTTTATATGCAACATGATGCTGTCCGAATTTTGGGTTGTCATAGAGGTATGCATGGGAAGTATAAGGTTATGAGCTGGTTCTCCTGGGCCTCCTCGGTTACGGGTGCCAGTCCGCCCCAATAGGATTTGAGGTGTGACAAAAGTGGTATCAGAGAAGTTCATCCTAGTGAGTCTACAAAGCCGTGTCTACGTAGAGTTTTGTTTATCAGTGTGTCATACACCGCATCTATAAATAGGAGGCTATGGACATTTGGGAATTGTTTCTTTTCTTCATGTATTAGATCATGCGATAGAGCCTATATTGTATATGAAGTCATAGTTGACCACTGAATCCATTTGTTTCTCTTATTATAGTAATGATGCCGGTTATCAGAAGCAAGAATACCAGTAAGCAAGTAGATGTGTCTGCCGAAGAGGGGACTAGTAAGTCACCCACTATACCAGCTAATCAAAGTGAGGCTTCAGCAAGGCATACATCAGAAACTTCTTCCACTCCAGAAGAAATAAGAAGGAGGAGAACTATATCCCCAGAGCCACCTATTAATGTTGTTGATCAAGATCTTAGAAATGTAGTGCAAATTTTGACTCGTATAGTTGCTGGGCAAGCTAAGGGAAAGTCATTCCTACCACGGGTCCTAGTGGTACAGATAGCGCGGCTAGCGTTCGAACACAAGATTTTCTTAAGATGGATCCTCCCAGTTTTACTAGATCAGATCTTAACAAGGACCCACAGGACTTTATTGATCAAATTCAAAGGGCCTTAGATGTTATACATGTAATGGGTAGAGAGACAGTAGAGTTAGCAGCGTATAGATTTAAAGGGGAGGCTATATATTGGTACGAGGACTGTAAATGATCTAGGGCTATTGATGCACCCCCATCTACTTAGAAAGAGTTCAAAGAGGCATTTCTTGATCATTATCTTCCATTCGAGATTCGTCAGGCCCGTGCAGATCAGTTTTTAAATCTTCATCAGGGGAATATGAGCGTGAGGGAGTACAGTCTCCGATTTAATTCCTTGTCAAGATATGCTCCTAATGTTGTAGCTACTATGGATGACAGAGTTCATCAATATATGGATAGGCTAGATCTATATCTGGTTAGAGATTATACTATTTCCGCTTTGAACAAAGATATGGACATAGCGAGGATCCAAGCTTTTGTACAGAAAATGGAAGATCAGAGGCAGAGGAGAAGAACACAGGAATTAGAAAGAGGATATTCCAAGAGGGCCAGATCTATAGGGCAGTTTATGGCATCCCAAGGAGGGTTCAGACCACAGTTTTCTACTAGACCACCTAGGCCATTATTCTCTTATTCTGCAGCTAGTGACCCACCACAGTTCCAAGGGTCCAGAGGAAATCAATTTGGGCACAGAAGTGAGAGTCAGAGTTCGCGGATAGTGGGGTACCAAGGGAAAGAGAATATGAGCCAATCGAGACCTCCTCGAAAGCCATGAAATAAATATGGAAGGTATCATTTGGGTACATGTCAGCTGGGGACCAATGTTTGCTTTGGTGCGGTATGTCAGGGCATATGATGAGAGAATGCCCATGAAGGGGCATAGGGGGTATGGCACGACCTACGGGGTCATTTTTTGCATCATCATCATCGATGCGTTATTCAAGAAGGGGTGCACAACCAATGGGTCGTGTTAGAGGTGATAGAGGAGCCATGAGTTCTAGCGGGGCTCAAAATCTTATGTATGCTCTAGCGGATCGACAGAATTTAGAGGCTTCCCTAGATGTGGTTATGGGTACGTTGTCAATCTTTTTATTTGATGTATATGCCTTAATTGATCTCAGTTCTACATTATCTTATGTTACTCCATTGGTTGCTGGAAAGTTTGAAAGAATACCCGAACTGTTAGTTAAGCCATTTGAAGTGTCCACACCGGTTGGGGACTCTATTATAGCTAGAAGGGTTTATCAAAACTGTATAGTAACTGTTTGTGGTCGTGATACGATGGCTGATCTTGTGGAATTAGAAATGGTAGATTTTGATGTTATAATGGGTATGGAATGGTTGGTGTCTTGTTATGCCACAATTGATTGTTGCACGAAAAAGGTATATTTCCATTTTCCAAATGAATCAGTCCTTGAATGCAAAGGTGAAATTGGCTTGCCAAGAGGTAGATTTATTTCTTATTTTAAGGCAAGAAGAATGATTTCCAAAGGATACATATATCATTTAGTTAGAGTAAGGGATACAGAAGCAGAGCCACCAACTCTTCACGCTATTCCAGTGGTAAATGAATTTTCTGATGTATTTCCTAAAGATCTTCCAGGTTTGCCTCCTGAACGAGAAGTAGAGTTTGGTATTGATGTAATACCAGGCACCCAACCAATATCCATTCCTTCGTATAGAATGGCCCCAGCAGAATTACGAGAATTGAAAGAGCAATTGAAAGATTTGCTAGAGAAGGGATTCATAAGGCCTAGTATGTCCCCCTGGGGAGCACCAGTGTTATTTGTGCGCAAAAAGGATGGCTCACTAAGGATGTGTATTGATTATCGGCAATTGAATAAGGTGACTATTAAGAATAAATATCCTCTCGCAAGAATTGATGATTTATTTGATCAGTTACAGGGCGCCAAGTGCTTTTCTAAGATTGATTTGAGGTCAGGTTACCACCAAGTGAGGGTCAAAGAGAAGGATATACCCAAGACAGCTTTCCGAACACGGTATGGTCATTATGAGTTTCTAGTTATGTCATTTGGGATAACAAATGCACCCGTAGCTTTTATGGATTTGATGAATAGGGTGTTTAAGCCATTCCTGGATGTATTTGTGATAGTTTTTATAGATGATATTCTAGATCAGAAGAGGACCATACTAATCACTTACGACAGGCATTGCAGACTCTTCGTGATTGTAAGCTTTATGCAAAGTTGTCTAAATGTGAGTTTTGGTTAAAGTCGGTGGCATTTTTTGGTCATATTGTATCTAGTGAAGGGATAAAGGTTGGTGCTCAAAAGATAGAAGCTGTGAAGAACTGGCCAAGGCCAACAACGCTTACGGAGATTCGTAGTTTTCTCGGGTTGGCCGGTTATTATAGAAGGTTTGTTAAAGTCTTTTCTTCCATTTCAGCACCCTTAACCAAGCTAACCCATAAAGCATCCAAATTCCAATGGAATGATGCCTGTGAGAAGAGTTTTCAAGATTTAAAGAACAAGTTGATTTCTACACCCGTGTTGGTACTTCCAGAAGGCACCGAAGGGTATATAGTGTATTCTGATGCTTCCAGAATTGGTTTAGGATGTGTATTGATGCAGCATGGTAAGGTAATAGCGTATGTTTCTACACAATTGCGGCCACATGAGAAAAATTATCCTACACACGATCTTGAGATGGCAGCAGTTATTTTTGCTTTAAAGATATGGCGCCACTACTTATATGGGGTTCATGTTGATATATATACTGATCATAAGAGCTTTCAATATATTTTTAATCAGAAGGATCTAAATTTAAGGCAGCGGAGATGGCTTGAACTATTAAAGGACTACGATGTTGATATCTTGTACCATCCAGGGAAAGCAAATGTGGTAGCTGATGTGTTAAGTCGTAAGGCTATGATGGCGCCTATAGAAAGGCAAGGGATGATTAAAGATTTTCACCAGTTAGCTAGTTTGGGAGTTTGCCTTCTTGAAACTCCGGATAAAGAGCTTATCGTACATAATGCTGCGGAATCTTCATTAGTAGCTGAAGTGAAAGAGAAGCAATATGCAGATCCTATTTTATTAAAGCTTAAGGAGAATGTTAAGAGTGGTGCGACCAAGGCATTTGCGCGTACGTAAGAAGGAGTATTTCAGTGCCAAAACTGATTGTGTGTGCCGGATGTCGACGGGCTAAGAAAGAAGACTATGACAGAGGCACAGTGTTCAAAGTATTCCATTCATCCAGGATCAACCAAAATGTATCAAGATTTGAAAGATATGTATTGGTGGAATGACATGAAGAAGAGCATTGCAGAATTTGTAGCTGAATGTCCAAATTATCAAAGAGTTAATGTTGAGCATCAAAAACCCAGAGGTTATATGCAATACATTGATCTTCCAAGCCGGAAGTGGGACATGATCAACATAGATTTCATTATTGGTTTGCCTCGTACATCCCGGAAGTTTGATTCTATATGGGTGATTGTTGATAGGCTTACCAAATCCGCACATTTCCTACCAGTTAGGACCACTTACACAGTTGAAGATTATGCAAAGGTGTACATTAAAGAGATAGTCCGATTACATGGAGTGCCAATCTCTATTATATCAGATAGGGGAACCTAATTTACCGCAAACTTTTGGAAGTCTTTTCAGAGGTGTTTGGGAACATAAATGAAGTTGAGTATAGCTTTTCACCCTCAAACAGATGGACAAGCAGAACATTAACAAGTAAGTTTTTTCTTATATATATGCATAGTATTTATGTGATGATGTGAATGTTAATGATGGACTTGAACTTGTTTCGGTTGAATAACTACACTAAAATTCGAGGACGAATGTCCTAAAGGGGGGAAGTATGTAACACCCCGTATTCAAGTACGTGTATTGGCGTATTCAAGTACGTGTATTGGTCTTATTTATATGGAATAAATTTTTTTATTTTATTTATACCGGAATTTGCCCGTCGATGGTTCCATGTGAAGGTTATTGAATAAGCTTTCCAACGATATAATCGAGCACGTTCGAAACTATAAAATGGTGGCCAGTGTATTTGGGAATAGTAAATGTGCAGGAAAATTTCCTGCACACAAACTACTGAGGCCAGCCAAATTTTTGGGTCAACTTTGAACAATCATAACTCCCTTAATGTAATGAACTGGTTGAGCTCCGACATATGAAAAGAAATATCTTTGAGTCTTCTTTCCAATGCAATTGGTTTCATCCAAATCCAACGTCTGAGTAAGGATTTATACTCGTTTTACTTCAGCCTATCAAAACAGATTTTTAGGGTCAACTTCAAATGACCATAACTCCTTGTACAAGATGAAATGAGTGGCCTACTTTATATGAAATGAAATCCCTTTGAATTATCCTTCCAACTATACCAATTTCACCCAAATCCGATATCGGAGCAAAGAGTTATGGTCGATCTACTTTAGCTTAACAAAATAGTCCACCAAAGGATAGATTTGAAATTATTTAAATTTTGAAGGCATTTTGGTCATTTCCTATTATATTATGGATGGGAATATGTGTATATATACATGTATATGATTTCAAAAACTCATTTTCATCATCAATCATTGAGAAAGAACAAACCCTAGCCAAATTTGACCTTTAAATTACTTTTGATTCAACTGTAGAAATTCCAAAGTAATCCGATAACTGCGTTTGTCATCTCGAGAGCTTCGAACGGCACCTATTATTTGTGCAAACAGGATTGCATAATTAAGAGATGAATTCTAAGGTATGAATATTGTTTGCTTTTGTTCTTTTCCATATGTATATGTGTGATAGAGGACTATATGTATTGGTTGTTATTGAAAGGTGATGAAAATAGGGTTATGGACTATTTTGAATGGTTTGGTTTTATTGAATTGTGGAAGGTGGATATGGTAATTGATTTATGGAAGGTGGATATGGTAATTGAGTTATGGAATATGAATATGGTGACATACTATTGAATTGATGATTATTTATGTCTATGGCTCAATTTGGTTTAATGGATTGGTTGGAAGGATAAATGAATCCAAACTTGATATTGAAGGATGTTGTATGAATATGCATGGCATGTTAATGTAATTGGAGTATAAGAGGGTTAAAGTGACACCCTTTATGGTGTAATTAAGGCTTACTACTTAACCACTAGTTTGGTGAATTCAAATAATTGAATTGTGACGTTTGGTCGCTAATACTAGATTGCTATATATGTTCATTATAGATAAGTAATCCAAAAAGATGGGAAGTCCATTTGGGACTAGTATTGAAGGTTGATAGTCAGGTACGTAAAGCATACTCTATACCATATCTTTGGCATGAAAGTGAACAATTGTTCTATTGAGAAAGTTTCCAAAGTTATTCAGTAACATGTGATCCATAATGGTTTTGTATGATGTCCTATGTTACCAATGGACTTGTTTCTACCTTACAAGATTTCAAGACATTCCAATACTTACTTGTTTTCCAAATCTTACATTTTTATTGCACTAATGAATGTCAGAAGGTATCCGGTTACTCAAACAAGATCCATGTGCTATTAATGAATCCAAAATGTTTCATTGATATACCAATAAGTTCCTACTTCATTGTTATGGCATTGATGACTCTAAAATACTTCATTGATGTGCCAATGAGTTCTTACTTCATTGTTATTGCATTGATGGTCTATTTATATGTCTCTTGTTGATATATCATTGTTTCAAAGTATCAAAAATGCAGTGGTGACCGAAGGATATGTTAATGTTATGATGATGCTCGGTGAATTTAGAGGATATGTTTATGAGGTGATGATGCCCAATGAATCCGAAAGTGGTAAAGAATTTATGTTGGTACTATATGTGGTGAGTATGTATGACTACACGAATATGTGAGGGTATGTCATTTATGTCTAACCTATTTATGTGCTTGGGACATGATGTTTCCTTTGGTAAATTGACATCTAGCATGTGCTACCGTGGTGGCTAAATTGACAACTTATTTAATTTGGATGCTAACTAGAAAACGGCTTTGTGATGGTTGGATAAATAATAGTGTTTGTAACTTATAGTTTTTCCTTATTTGATGACTAGTATCTAAAAGACTTGCAAACTAATGGCTTATGGAAATGGAGATTAGCTACTATAGACTAAACATAGAGTTTGTTAATGACTTAGTGGCTAATTAACTATATAACTATGCTATGGTGATATCAGTGTCATTGTGTTAATTGTGGTGTTTATGTAATTATAGACCTCGGTAAGAGGCCATGGCAGCAATATGAACCCGCAACCTTGGGTGTGTAGTTGTACCTTGATATATTGATGGATTTATCTTTTGGTGTACTCTCTGATGGTAATGGAAGCCGTGATTAGTTCTTTGTTGTATTCTTTTGTGTGTACTTCCCGACGATATGGGACATTATGGTAATTTTTTGTGCCTTATATTCTAATGATGGTTGGTATGCTGATTATGGTAATTACATGGTTCTTATTGTATATATGTGGTTTTATGCTTCCAAATGATTACTCATTTTGTATGTCGAATATGATATATATTGATATGATATGTTATGTTATTACCCTAGTATATTAGTTATTGTATACAGTGATATCTAAGGATATTTAGGTTTGATCCTATACCTTGACTTTAAGTTATTGTCTAACCTTATATTACAATTTAGCTCAGTCGGAAGATGATGCCTATTGTGTACCCATGTTTTGGTACTCATACTCACTTCTATACTTTTTTGGTACAAATCCAATTTCTAGTTGCTGTTGTTGAGTCGATGTTGTGCCGTGTTGATCATCAGGAGACAGAGTGATCTCTTGAAGTTTGAGTTTCCCTCTTTCCCTTCTATCCTTTCTTTGTCTTTTGTATTCGAGACAATTGTATAAAACTTTTTAAGCTTATCAGACTTCAAGTTGTAATTTCTACTATCGAATTTAGAGTTTCTCTTATACTTATACTATTAGGTCAAGGAATTGGTATTCGAATGTTAGTTGTTTCATTTGTGAAATATTGTTTTTTCATTATTTTCCTATATACAATCCATGTTGGACAATTTCACCAATGTAAACCATTGTATCAACTCTAGGTTATGGTGTCGGCTTACCTACTGGTGGGTTAAGGTAGGTGCCATCATGACTCGGAAGTCAAGTCATGACAAATTGGTATCAGATCCTAGGTTACAATGGTATTATTGGTACAAGAACAAGTATCTAATAGAGTCTTGTGGATCAGAATGTTGACGTCTGTTTCCTATTTTTGGGAGGCTATGTGACATTCTTAGGAGTCCGTTCATCTATTTTTTTGTTCACATCTTTATAAGATTCTGAGTTAATTTTTAGTATGTTATCTTGACTTTAGTCTTTCACAGATGTCGAGAAGATGTGCTACCCTTATGCGAGGTGCGGGTCTCGATATTGGGTCAAAGAATGCTTCCCATATTTGTAGATGACCTAGAGGTCAAGGAAAACCTCATGATGTGTCCCCAGATAGGGGCCTGGATAGGCCGCCTTCCTTGGAACCTATCCTGCATCTTATCTAGAGATTCCTCCGCCACAGCCAGCGATGGGCCAAGCACCAGCCTTGGCTCCACCAGGTTTTCTTCCTTTTTCATTGCTCAGAGATGCCCTGATTCATATACTAAGTATGGTTGGTGGTGTACCATCTGATAGTTCACAGACTTTTGGTACTGGGGTGTAACCTATAGTTGTAGCTCCCAGCATTGAGATTCCTTCTGCATTGGTAGTCATTCAGCCTGTAGCCACGCTGTCAGTGTGACCTAGACTACTATGTCTTTCGGTGAGTAGAAGATGTTGGGTAGATTCTTGAGGTTGGCTCCGCCTAGGTTTTTTGGTGCTCCTAGGGAGGACGCATTTGAGTTTCTTACTGCTTGTGAGGATAGGCTTTGTGATTTAGGCCTTGTTGAGACTCATGGTGTGGATTACAATATATTTCGGTTGGATTTGTCTGCTCGTCACTGATGGAGGGGTTTTGTGGATTCTAGACCAATTGGATCTTCTTCCTTGTCATGGACTCAATTCTCTGAGATGTTCTTAGAGAAGTATATGTTGCATAGTCTTAGAGATTGACTGAGGGATTAGTTTTCTAGACTGAAAAGGCTCGATGACAGTCGCTGAGTATGATTCTCTATTTCATGTGTTGTCCATACATGCGATTTCTATTTTTGATATTGAGTATGAAAGAGTTCAATGCTTTATCATAGGGTTGAGGAGGCTCCCTATCGGATGGCTACTCAGAGTCTAGTTGCTGCGGGTAGGACTTCTACTGAGGTTTTTGATCATGCTAGAATGATGGAAGAGATGCATAGGGAGAGTCGTGAGGGACATGATAAGAGGCCTATATTCCAGGGTAGATTCATTGGGATTCGTAGTGGTTCCCGCTTTAGAGGTGGTGGTTCTCATATTGGGTATCCTTTACATCCATCTTCTCAGCCTCAGAGTCGGCCTAGCCGACTAATTCAAGCAGCTGTTTAGACTATTGGTGGAGGTCAGTTTGGTGCTAGTGGCCTCTTTATTGAGGGAGGTGATCAGTCTTTATGAGGTTTATTTTTGAGTTATGCTAGACGTGGTGGTAACTTTGGTATAGCCGGATCTATGAGTTCTAGTTTTACTCATGGTTGTTATTTTACTTGTGGTCTTTTTAGTTATTTATTGAGAGATTGGCCTAGTCGTGGGTGCATGGTTGTTTCAGCCTAGGTTTCTACTCTTGTTAGAGCAGTTTATTCCTCAGGTAAAGTTGGACCGCAAGGTTGTAGGGGTGGTTACCAGGGTGCTCGAGGTGGTGCTCAGGCAGGAAGGATAAAAATTTAGTCAAGTGCCCTGCTAGGTTAATTATATGTTGTACCTGCTAGATCCGAGGCTAAGCATTCGGATACTGTAGTGACAGGTACGATTTGGGTGTGCTGCAAGTTGACTTTGCTTTATTTGATCCCAGATCCACTTATACTTATATATCTTCTTATGATGCACCACTGTTAAATTTTACTAGTGATTTATTATTTGAGCCATTACCCATATCCACTTTAGTGGGTCATTCTTTAGTAGTGGATCGAGTGTTTAGATCATGTGTTCTGAAAGGTAGTGATGTTGATACTTATGTTGATCTTATTGTTCTGGATATGCTGGATTTCGATGTGATATTTGGCATGGATTTGTTATCTCACTATCATGCGGTCATGGATTATTTTGCCAAGACCGTTACCTTAGCTATGCCCGGCATACCCCCAATAGTGTGTTAGAAAATAGTTAGCCGCAAACCGATGGAGATTATTTCTTAAGTTTGTGCTAGGATACTTATATCAAGAGGCTGTGAATCTTATCTTACTTATATATATGACACCCATGTAGAGTGTTCGGCGCTTGACTCTGTTTCTGTTGTGTGTGAGTTTCCTGATGTGTTTTCTGACGATCTTTCTTGTATTCCCTTTGACCGTGATATTGAGTTTGCTATTAACCTTGAGCCTGGCACCCGAACTATTTCTATGGCACCTTACTGTATGGCTTAAGGGGCTGAATTCTCATCTTCAGGATCTTCTTGGTGAGGATTTTATTAGACCGAGTGTATACCTATGGAGAGCTCCTATTTTGTTTATGAAGAAGAAAAATGGTTCGATGCGTATGTGTTTTGATTATAGGTAGCTTAATAAAGTAATAGTTAAGAACTGGTATCCCATGCCTCTCATTGAAGATTTGTTTGACCATTTCAAGGTGTAGTAGTGTTTTCTATGATTGAGATGAGATCTGGTTACTATCTGTTGAGGGATTTGGGCTGAGGATATCCCGAAGATAGCTTTTAGGACCCGTTATGGTCATTATGAGTTTTTAATTATATTTTCTGGGTTGACTAATGCCCCATCCACATTCATGGATTTGATGAATCGTGTCTTCACATCCTATCTTGACTCCTTCGTTATTATGTTCATTGATGATATTCTTGTGTACTCGAGGAGTAGTGAGGAGCGTGCACAATATTTGACGATTGTGCTCCAGGGTTTGCAAGAGCATGTTCTTTTTGCCAAGTTCTCCATATGCGAATTTTGTCTTGAGTCAGTGTAGTTTCCTAGACATGTGGTATCCAGTGTAGTTTGACTCGGAAGAAAGTTCATTTCCAATGGTCTGAGGAGTGTGAGTTGAGCTTTGAAAAGATTAAGGATTGTCTCACTTCAGCCCTAGTTTTGGATTTCCCAGTTGAGGGTGAGGGATTCATAGTGTTTTGTGATGCTTCTGGTGTTGTACTTGGAAGTGTTTTGAGGCAGCAGGGTCGTGTTATTGCCTATGCTTCTAGACAGCTTATGGTGCATGAGCGCAACTACCCCACTCATGATTTGGATTTGGTGGCGGTAGTTTTCGCGCTCAAGATTTGGAGGCATTATTTGTATGGTGTGCATTGTGAGATTTTGATCGATCATCGTAGCCTTCAACATCTGATGACCCAACGAGAGCTTAATGCTCGTCAACGCAGATGGATGGAGTTGCTAAAGGATTACAATATTTTAACGCCCAGAGACTACACCCTGGGCGTCACACAATGCTAGGTGTGGTTATGAAAATAATCATAAAGTATATGTGGAAATAAAACTAAAAGTGCCATAAGGTTCGTAAAACTAAATCAAAATTGAATACATCTATAGAATAACTGCTAACTGATAATGTTTGAAAGCCGCAAAACATCTGAAATAAAAGAGTTGATGGGACAGTCCCCAACTAACTCACAACAGCTATCTAAAGTAACTGAAATACTAAAATAATGCGAAGACAAAATAAGTATCGCATCCTTAATGGATGAGCACTCACTTCTGTAACTGCAGCTGATTGAATGATTTGGATAGGTACGGTCAGGAACTGAAGCGTTCGAACCTATGATATGAGACATCATAGTGCAAAGAGAAAGTATGTGTTAGTACTTTGAATGTACTGGTATGCTAGGTGAGGTTACCCTAATATGCATGGGTTCATCTGAATTACTAATAATAATAACTAAATATCATGAAGTGAGTGGGACTACTAAAGGTAATGAACCTGTAATATCAAGCATATATGATCCGTTTTAATTAGGCTGAAATTGGAGTACTAAAATTCTGATAACTGAATAACTAATAACTGTAAGTCAAGATCGTGTAGAACTGAACTAAGTTCTGTACTTAATACTAAATACTAAATTCTGGAACTGAGACTGTAGGATTTATCATCTATCTGACATACACCATTTATAGACTGATTCAGGGTCCAACCTGTAACCCCAGTTGGAAGTGTGTTAGAACCGTGCCACGGGTTACTAACACTGGTTGGTTCAACCCTAAATTGGTAGGAAGAATCATGAGATGTATATGATTATGTCAACCTTAGTGCAGGAAGACGATTTACTCTATGCTGCCTATATTGTTTTGTAACTCAAGGAGTGCTACTAAGGGTCAAACCATATACTGGCAGGAATGCTCCCATCCTTAGGTTTGGTCAGTGTTGAATCCTACTCCCAACTGAACCAACAATGATCACTAGGTTGTTCTAAGCTTGATTGAACTCATGTTAATTCTGGTAACTAAGCGAATACTACAGTCCGGGATACTACAGAATCATTCTATTATGACTGGAAACTAAGTAAGTAGCCAACTTCGGGTATATAATACCCTCAACACTCGATATATTAAATAGTGTAACCATATCACAGGTTTAAAAGCATTACAATTAGGATATTATGCATAATTTATTCACATAGACATGCACAGGAGAAAGAATAACATGGGGATATCATGACTACAACAGTCAACTCACAATTCATGAGTTATGACATGGGGAGTAAGTAAATCAACACACATGCTAGTTTATTTACTTGAAATTCATAAAATTCTTAGTTTTAAACCCATAAAATCAACATGTACATGAACACAATTCAATTCAAGAATGTAATTAATAATTTAAATTCTCAAAAAGGATTCTTGAACTCCAAGGGTAGAAGGACCCCAATGATGAACACCAAAAGTACCTTGGTTTATGAATTTGTGAGAATTGATGGTGAATTCTTAAGATTTGATCTTGAATATTGAAGGCTAGGGTTTGTTCTTGAAAGAGGGCTACTTTAATTTGAGTAAATTGTGAGAATAATGAGCAAATAATGCTCTTTGGGACTTAAATCCTGGGTTTGGACTGAATAGGGTGAGGTAAAAGGACTTAAATGCCCTTGTGAATTAAAGACGCAAAACTGAACTAAAAATCCCAATTTTGAGACCCGGCACGATGCGGTGCAATCGCGTCAGGCCACTAGAAAAGAGATAATCCCGAATATACCCAGCGGTGGAATGTGGTAAAATCGTGATAAGCCACTGGAAACGGAAAACTTCAAAATGACACCTTGTCATGACACGACGCCAATCGCAGTGACACACTGGAAAGTGACGATGTGAAATTGGTCATAACTGCGACGTGGCCTTATCGTGTTGGGCTACTATTTTTCACTAAAAGTGCCATAACTTCTCACTCGAGAATTGGATTTAGGAAAAATTGGTATTGTTGGAATGCTAATTGAGTTTCCTATAGTTTGGTGGGTCTTGAACTGGAAATTTGTCAATATAGAAAAGGATATGCTCATTTGAAGTTGACTAAAGCAACATTCTTATCAAAATCTCAATCAGTAAGGATTATTTTGATTCATCTAATAGCTAGATGTTAGTTGAGGCTTTAATATAAATTAAACTCGCGCATAACACTACCAAAGAACTATAATGTATTGTTCATAAGATTGAAATATGGCTCTAACATATGTTTTGATTTTTATGGTATTACAATATCTCCCCCTTTGGAACATTCATTCATGAATGAGACTGGTTAAGCTTAAAACACTGAGGAACTTATGTTAAATGTCGGATGTATGTGATGAAAATGTGATTACAGGACTGAGTCTAAAGTATAACACATGACTGAACAAGTTCTGTTAATGCATGGCAGACATGAGAATGATATGCAGCTGAAACTGAGCATGGAAAAGATAAATTCAAAGAAGACTGTTACCTTACACTGAGTATGAGTTTGTGGAGAAAAGATGAGGGTACTTAGTCCACATATCTGCTTCTGTATTTCAAGTGGCTACCTCAACGGACTAATTTTTCGAAAGAACTTTGACTAGGGAAACTTTTTTGTTCCTTAGTCTATGAATTTGATGATCGAGGATTTCATCTAGGACGTCTTCGTAAGAAAGGCTATTCTGAACATCTACACTTTCTAAGGGAACAAATACAACTGGGTCACCATAGCACTTCTTTATCAAGGAGATATGAAACACTGGATGCACTGATGCTAAGTCTGCAGGCAACTCAAGCTCATAAGCCAACTTTCCAACGCGACTCAAAATTTGTAAAGGCCAACATATCTGGGACTAAGATTCCCTTTCTTAACAAACCTCTTTACTCACTTCATGGGAGAGATCTTTAGATATAAAAAAATCACCAAACTCAAATTCAAGGTCTTTCCTTCTCACATCTGCATAAGATTCCTATCTGCTCGGGCTGCCTTAAGCCTCTCCCTAACCAACTTTACTTTATCTAAGGCATCAAACACCAAGTTAAGCCGCATTACCACGACCTCAGCTACTTCAAAATAACCAATCAGAGATCTATATATCCTTCCATACAGGGCCTTAAACGTGGATATCTAAATACTAGAATGATAGATGTTATTATATGCGAACTCAATCAAAGGCAAGTGGTCATCCTAACTGCCTTTAAAGTCAACTACACACATTCTCAACATATCCTCAAGGGTTTGAATGGTCCATTCTACCTAACCATCTGTCTGAGGGTGAAAGGTTATACTGAGATGAACTTGGGTACCAAGACCCTTCTAAAAAGCTTTCCAAAAGTGAGAGGTGAACTCCGTACCTCTATCTTAAATGATGGACAATTAGACATCATACAACCTAACCAACTCTCTGATATAGAGTTTGCCATATTCCTCGGCCGAAAAGGAAGTATGGACTGGTAAGAAATGGGCTAATTTAGTCATCCTGTCCAAAATGATCCAAATCAAATTATTCTGATGACGAGTACAAGGAAAACCTGTCACAAAATCCATGTTCAATTCCTCCCACTTCCAAGTGGGAATACTGAACTCCTGTATAGACCCACTGGGCTTTAGGTGCTCAATTTTTATCTGTTGACAAGGAACACTTAGCCACAAACTCTACAATATCCCACTTCATCCCACTCCACTAATAGATTTCCCACAGATTGTAGTACATCTTCGTAGCCCCTGGATGAATAGAGTAATGTACACCATGCGCTTCTGGAAGAATTTTCTATCTCAACTCATTAACACATATCATAGACAGTCTATCCTAGCAATGCAACACACCATCTCCTCCTTGGGAGAAAACCTCCACTCTCTGATCTCTGACTGACTCTTTCAATTTAACGAAACTGGGATCCCTGTCCTACTTTTCTATTACCTCAGCAACTAAAGAAGATTCTAAACTACTCTACACCCATATACTACCCTCAGCTAAATCAACCAAACGAACACCTAATCTGTCAAGGTAGTGAACTTCCTCAACTAACTTCTTCTTACCATCCTTAACGTGATCAACACTACCCATACACAATCTACTTAGGGCGTCTGGCACTATATTGGCCTTGCCCAGGTGTTACAGAACAATCATGTTATAGGATTTTAGTAATTCTAAATATCTCCTCTGACGTAGATTCAAATCCCTCTGTGTGAACATATACTGCAGGCTCTTGTGATCTATGAACACGTTAACATGCCCCCCAACAAATAGAGCCTCTAAATCTTTAAGGAATACACAATAGTTGCTAACTCAAGATCATGGGTAGAGTAATTTTTTCATGGGTCTTAAGTAGTCTAGTGGCATAAGCCTCAAACTTACCCTTCTACATCAAAACACACCTCAAACCAACTCTGGAAGCATCACAGTACACAACAAACCCATCTGAACCATTTGGTAACATCAAAATTATGGCTATCGTGAGTCGAGTATTCAACTCCTTAAAACTCCTCGCAATAATCTGACCACTAAAACTTAACTTTCTTCTGAGTCAATCTGCACATGGGGGATGAAATAGATGAAAATCCTTTAACAAATCATAGGTAATAGCCAGCCAAACCCAAGAAAATCCTGATATCTAAAGGTGAAATAGGTCTGGGTCTATTTGTCATTGCTTTGATCTTTTGAGGATCAACTCTAATGCCATCACCGGAACCAATATGGCCAAGGGAATCTATTGATCTTACCTAAAATTTGCACTTACTAAATTTGGGAAACAACTAATGGGCTTTGAGAGTTTGCAATACTATTCAGAGGTGGTTTACATGATTGTTTTCACTATGGGAGTAGACTAGAATATCATCAATGAAGACTAGGACAAATATGTACAAATAATTTTTGAACACTCAGTTCATTAAGCCCATGTAGGCTGTTGGGGCATTTATGAGACAAAAGAACAAGACTAGAAACTCAAGATGACCATATTGAGTTCTAAAAGTTGTTTTTGGAATGAGATATTTTCTCAATCTGAGCTGATGATAGCTAGCTCTAAGATCTATCTTAGAAAAATAACTGGCACCCAAAGTTGGTCAAATAAGCCATCGATTCTAGGAAGTGGGTATTTGTTTTTGATTATGACTTTTCTCAACTGACGGTAATCAATAGATATTCTAAAATAACTGTCTTTCTTACGTATGAATAGAACTGGTGCACCCCATGGGGAGACGCTGGGCCTGATGATCCCTTATCTAGGAGATCTTTCAACTATGTTTTAACTCTTTGAGTTAGGCTGGAGCCATTCTATATGGAGGAATAGAGATAGGCTATTTATCTATAAGAAGGTTTTTTCCAAAGTCAATTTCCCTTCTAGGAGGAACTCTGGGAAGATCTTTAGGGAACACATCTAGAAATTTACTTACTAGTGAAACTGACTCATGATTTGGGGTCTCGAAATTATAGTATTTAACTCAGACAAGATGGTAAATACACCCCTTAAATATCATCTTTCTCGCTCTAAGGTACGAAACAGCCTGACCCCTAAGCGTTGTAGTACTACCCCTTCATTTAAGGACTGGTTCATTTGGAATCTGAAAATAAACTTCTCTGCTTCTATAATCGATTGAAGCATAGCATGAGTGGATCCAATCCATGCATAGAATATTGTAAAAATTCATCATCTCTAGCTCTACAAGGTCTGCTGAAGTAACTTTCTGGGAAACCATAATTGGACAGTTTTTGTATACCTACCAATATATGGAAGACTTACCCACTAGGTAGAGACTAAGAAAGGCTTCGTTAGGATTTCTTGGCTGACTCCAAAGTTGACGAGTACGTAAGGAGTTATGAAATATAGAGAAGCTACAAGATCTAACAAAGCATAAACATATAAATGAAAGATTTTCAATGTACCAGTAACCACAATGGGAGAATTATCCTGATCCTATTGGGACTAAAGTGAATAGAACCTATTTTGGTGTTGCCCACTGGTGGTACTAGAAACGACACCCTGCTAAGACGGGCGACCAGAATGAACTCGGGGATGATTTGGATGACTTTGTGAACCCATTTGAGGACACTCTCTGATCTAATAGCCTAGCTTACCACACCCAAAACACATGTCGTTGCTAGCCCTACAGACACCCTCATGGTTTCTGCCATATTTTTGACAAAGAGGATTTGTTCGAGCACTATTTACACTACCTTGAGATTTAGAACCTGGCACCCTATCCTTATTATCATTCCTGAATTTGGGCATCAACGCACTAACCGAAGAAGAAGCTGGGACTGAATATTTTGACTGGAACTAAAGACGGTTACCACCTTTTGACTTCGGATGAGCAAAACTGAAACTACCTATTCTAGCCATTTTACTCTCCCTCTCTTTCTCCTTAGTCTTTTATTCCTCCATCTATTGAGCATAAACCATCAACCTAGACAAGTCCACCTCCTTAATCATCATGATGGTCCTATACTTCTTGACCATACTGTCAGATACACCAGATACGAACTTGCTCATTTTAGACCTGCTATCAACTACCACATGAGGACCATACCTAGCCAACTGAGTAAACTTGAGAAAATACTCTATCATACTCATGTTTCCCTGCTTCAGATTGATGAACTGTAACACCTTAGACTCTCTCAAATCTAACAGAAAGAAACTATATAAGAAAACAGTAGTGAACAGCTCACATTCTATAGGCCCTGCATCTGCGCCTCTCTCTACCTTTCACTGATTAAACCACATATGAGCTACATCTTGCAACTGATAGGAAGCTAACTCAGCACTCTCAGTAGAAGTTACCCCTATAATGTCTGTTACCTTCTGCACCATGTCAAAGAGTTCATGTGGGTCCTCATTTTATTTAGACCCTAGAAACGAAGGAAGGTTTATTTGGGTGATGTCTCAAATTCTATCTACAACAGTATTGGACACTGGGTTGTCCTGAACAATAGCTAGTCGAAAATTCTGAGCAGCCATAAAATATGCTAGAAAGGTGGATGCTTCTCTGAATTCAGCATGAGAAACATGCTCATTCAGGGGATCTTGCTGAACGGGCAGAGGTGCTGGATGTTTTCCCAATCTTCTTTCATTAGTCTTTTTGAGAGGCATGTTCTGTAAATGGAAGGGGAAAGTTGGATTAGACAAGGAGTTTAACTTGAGCTCATGCTCACTCACACGATATTAATACTGAAAGTAGGAAAATTTTCCTAAAATGCCTTATTGCCTTGTGCCCCTAAGTGTGGCGTGCTTCACATCCATGCATAATACTCTACTTGACACAACTTTCGAACTTCCTAGGACACCTTAGAATCTTAGGCTCTAATAGCAAGTTTGTAGCATCCCGAGACTACACCCTGGGCATCACACGGTGATCATGCCCCCGAAGGACCACAAGCTAACCCATAACTGGTACCAGCTATGAGCATTGGATAATAACGATAAAATATATGTGGAAGTAAAACTAAAAATGCCATAAGGTTCATAAAACTGAATCGCAACTGAATACATCTGTAGAGTAACTGCTAACTAATAATGTTAGAAAGCCTCTAAACATCTGAAATAAAAGAGTTGATGGGACAAGCCCTAACTAACTCACAACTACTATCTGAAACAACTTAAATACTAAAATAATGCAAAGACAAAATAAGTGTCACATCCTCGATAGATGAGGACTCACTACTATAACTACTACTGATCGACTGATCTGGACAAGTAAGGCCAGAAACCCAAGCGTCTGAACCTATGATATGAGACATCATAACATAAAGAAAGAGTATACTTCAGTACTTTGAATGTACTGGTATGCTAGGTTAGATTAGGCTAATATGTATAGGTTTTTGTGCAAGATTAATAATAATAACTAAATATCATGAAGTGACTGGATGTGAGTATATGCAAGGCTGGGACTACTGAAGGTAATGAACCGGTAATACCAAGCATATATTATCTGTTTGAATTAGGCTGAAATAGAAGCACTGAATTTATGATAATTGAATAACTGATAAAAGTAAGTCATGATCATGTAGAAGTAAACTGAGTTCTGTACTAAATACTAAATATTAGAACTGAGACTGTGGGAGTTATCATGTAACTGACATACCCCATATATATAATGATTCGGGGTCCAACCTGTAACCCAGTTGGAAGGGTGTTAGAACCGTACCACGGGTTACTAACATTGGATGGGTCAACCTTAATCTGGTAGGAAGACTCATGAGATATATATGATTACGTCAACCGTAGTCTGTTAGAAAGTCGATTTACCCCACGCTGGCTATGTAGTTCTTTAACTCAGGGACTGCTACTGAGGGTCAAACCCTATAATGGCAGGAATACCTCCATCCCTGGGTCGCTAGGTGTTGAATTCTACTCCCAACTGAACCAACACTGATCACTAAGTTGTTCTAAGCTTGAATGAACTCACGCTGATTTTGTTAAATGATTAAATGCTCCTATCTAGAATACTACGAAATCATTCAATTATGACCAGAAACTAAGTAACCAGCTAATTATAGGTATAAAATACCCCTAATACTCGATAGCATAAATAATGGACCCATATCACAAGTTTAAAAGCATTACAGATAAGATATCATGCATAATTTATTCACATAGACAATTTGTCAAACACTTGGAGAGCAATGTTCTTGAACATGAGAAAGAATAACATGGGGATATCATGACTACAACATTCAACTCACAATTCATGGGTTATGACATGGACAGTACATAAATCAAAATATAGGCTAGTTTATTTACTTGAAATTCACAATCTTATTCGTTTAAAACTCATAAAATCAACATATACATGAACACAATTCAATTCAAGAATGTAATTCATAATTTAAGTTCTCAAAAAGGATTCTTGAACTCCAAGGGTGGGAGGAACCCAAGGATGAACAGTAAACATACATTGGTTTATCAATTTGTAAGAATTGATGGTGAATTCTTAAGCTTTGATCTTTAATCTTGAAGCCAAGGGTTTGTTCATGACAGAGGGCTACTTTAATTTAAGTAAATTGTGAGAATAATGAGCAAGTAATGCTCTTTGGGACTTAAATCCCATGTTTGGACTGAATGGGATGAGGGAAAAGGACTTAAATGCCTTTGGAATTAAAAACACAGAATTGAACTCAAAATACCAATTTTGACACCCGGTATGACTCGGTGAAATTACGTCGGCCACTGGAAAAAGGGAAATCCCAAATTTACCGAGCGGCACGACGCAGTGAAATCACGTAGAGACACTGGAAATGGAAAATTCAGAAATGGCACCTTGGCACGACGTAGTGCCAATCACGGTAACATGCTAGAACGTGACGAATGTGAAATTGGACATCACCGCGATGCGGCCTTATTGCATTGGGCTATTATTTTTCACTAAAAGTGTCATAACTTCTCATTCGAGTATCAAATTTAGGAGTTATTAGCATCGTTCGATAGCTAATTCATTTTCCTATAGTTTCCTGGGTCTTGAGATGGAAAATTCTCAATAGACCAAAAGATATGCTCGCTTGAAGTTGACTAAAGCAACATTCTTATGAAAAACTCAATCGGTAAGGATTATTTTAATTTGTCTAATAGCTGGGTGTTATTTAAGGCCTTAATATACATCAAACTCACACACAACACTATCAAAGAACTATAATTAACTATTCATGATCTTGAAACATGGCTCTAACATTGATTTGGATTTTTGAGTTATTACAGAATTTTCCATCTTATATTATCCAAGTAAGGTGAATGTGGTGGATGATGCCTTGAGTCATAAGGCAGTGAGTATGGGTAGTTTGGAATGCGTATCAGTTTTTTAGAGGCCCTTCGCACAGGATATCAAGTCCATAGCCAATTTGATGGTTCGCCTAGATATTTTGGATCCTACAAGGATTTTGGCTTATGTGGAGGTGAGGTGACATGTTTTGAGCCGGGACCTGGCCTCGATGGACATAGGAACCATGTAAGCTCGAGATCACTTCTAAGTGGAAATCATATGCTTAATTCATATTCCATAAAGAATTGCAGAAAAACATAATAAAACATAAGCATGGTCATCTTCTTGTTGTTACTGAACAATACTAATGTTAGTTCATGAACATTCAAAACGTCTAATGTCAGTCTACAAAATCTTTAACAATAAGAAAACAACAACATCTTTGAAATAGGGATAGGCCCTCGATTGGACCATAAACTAGAACCAAATGTAAACATCATAAGAAACTAGACCTTCCGAAATAAGAAAGGCTCACCAACTCCAAAATTTCAACGGAGATCTACTGCTTAGCGGGACTGTAGGACGGAGCCTCATATCCTAAAATATAGGGAGTCAATACAAAAAGTACTGTTATGTGAAACAACACAAAATAGCATATTTTTACACAATATAGGTGAGAGCATTTCATAATAGTAGTGAACATAACACAAGTAAAAAAAATGCATGGGAATATTTTAGTGAACTTTAAATCAATTCTTGAAAACCTTGACTCACTCTTAATTATTCTTCTAAGCTAGTCAGTACACCCAAAATCTGTAATTCCATGGGCTATCTGAAATCCGTCCTTGACTCAGCGGTCAAGCCCCTAATCCAAGTTTGCCACAAGGATTGGAGTTCTCATGATATGGTACACCCTCTTACAAGTGTACCATGGCATCACCCTTGCATGATGTTCAAAAATTTATCCCCTTTAAGATAATACCAGTATCGGCAAACAACGGTTTGCATCAATGAGTCGTTGCACTTAATTGCCTTCTTCAGGTCTCTTAAGCCCAACTTTTAGTTATTTAAAACCATTTTTCATGCTTTCAAAACATTTAATACTTCTTCTGTTAAAGGCATGTCATCACCAAGTATCGTCATACCTTGATTTGAAAGTCATTCAAATCACATCATAACATATCTTTAGCCCCTTTTCACTTATCCTCATGTTAGTGACAACCCATAGGTTTTAAAAATCAAGTAGAGAGTGTTTTGTAATAAATTTTCATTTGAGTTTATGTCAAAACACTATCCTCTCAATAGCACAATCATAAGGTGGTCATATCATGTTTGCGCTATTCAAAACCCATGGAAATTATTAATTTGACACGATAAACATTTACCTTTCAAAAACACCCTCTCAACATGTCACATACTGAAACATTCCATGATCATTAGTAAGGAATTCACCCTCTAGTTTTTTTTAAGAAATTCATGCGTTCAAATAATCCACAATACTTGAAATCAAAGATATCACGAAAGGAGATGGAGTTTATATCATTCATGCTCTTAATCAAACTCTTCATTACAAACGAAAACATATATACGTAGTTACATTTAAATTTCATGAAAAATAGTTCAAGACAAACATATATTTTCATCAAGATATTCCATGATACATGCTTTTCTAAACAATATCAAACATTCCTTGTAAAAAAGATTATAGATCCATAAAACTTGATAAAAATAAGAAAACTTATGCCCATGGAGTTTGAAATATAACCTCTCATTGAACATATTTCCTTAAAAAATATGCAAAGGAATCAAAGAGCTTCATGATAAACCCTGGTGATAAGAGTAAGCACAAAGCGTGAGATAATAAGAATTGACATAGAGATGACCTTGCACATGAGTTCTAGGGATCATAACCATAACAACATATGGTATGAGGTTATTAGGTCTGATTTTTCATCGGTACTGATCATGAAATAAGGTTTTCGTGGGACATAGGATTACAAACATTCTCTACCTTACAAGATACAATGAATAGACTTAAATATAGAAACACTACTCATCTACGCCCCAAACAATAAATGGCATACTTCATACTTTACCACTTACAATTATCCCATCATACGTCTAACCACAAGAGTTTGAGTTCCAGAATATAATGCTTCTATGTTGCATCCTAACTAGAAGAGAAAAGGTGCTAGCTTAAGCTATAGGACCCCATACTCTACATCCCTTTAAGAATATTACTTCACACTATATCATAATCAACGCCCTCAGGCCTGAAATTAAGGAGTAAAAACTACATAACACATTGATTTGCATTTTTATCAATCACCACATCCAAACCTACCATTACTATACCCACTTCATGGAACTCCCTACTAAGACCAACAAATTCAATTACTCTCACAAATATTTTCACCACATCTCTCCTTCCTAACTATTTCACACAATGAGTGTTCATATCCTTCTTCCCCCTTCTCCTACAACCTTATCTCAAGAAATCACATCAAAATTTAAACCTTCAAGAACCTCTACTCCCCTGCCCAAAACATTACTACTCTTCCACAACTACCATCATACTAACATACGAAGGGTTATTGAGGGATCCGAGTATAAGTATCATAAAAAGGAGTAACACTAGTCAATTATAACTCATACTTATTTCACTACTCAAGGTAGGACATAAAGTGAAGATACGATAGAATAGACATAAAGTACTTCATATATCAAGTGTCTGGATCATAAGTAAAGAGTCGGTCTGGCAAAAACACAACACAACATGGATTTTTAGAACTGGGCAGAGTGTGAAAACATGAGTGCACATGTAAAGATTTGTATACCATAAGGCCGGAATTCATGAAGTCAATGATTGAGACACAGATTTCTACATGGAGCTATTGTTCCTTATTTAAGAACTGAACATGGCCATGAGTTTGCAAAAACTTTGTCTCTTCTGGATAGACCCGACATAGCATGTATCGGTAACATATAGAAAGCATAGTTCCTTAGTACCAAGCATGATATAACACATAGATTCCTTTATGGATCATGAGCATCATAACATAGAGCTTGAATACATAAAAGACTGGGTTTACTGAGACATCATTGCATCTAGTTTGGAGGTCAGAACAATACATGAATTATATAAAGAACTCAGACCTTAGACATAGGCAGGACTTGAAAGCATAAGATATTGGTAGATTGACCTCTTAAACTGAAGTAGGAGGAATATGCTTGAATAGGAATAGGTTTATCATGACTCCTCCCAGCAACTTTCCTCACTGAGAAAATTCGGGAACTACCTTAATTCACCATCTCCCTCTTAGATTAAATTCACTATGCTAGACTTGCGAACCTATCTTCACATCAAATCTATAGTCATAACTCTCAACATAAAATGGATATCTCCGTACATATAAACGCTAAAATTTCCCTGATAAACTATACTCTGAAGGCGTTGCTATCCGAAAATGCTACTCTTAACTTTTGCTAGCCTCTATAGCCATCACCCTACAACTCACAGTCTAATGAGCATACAAATCTTCATTCATTATAACATAAAAATCCACTCTCCACTATGTAACAATCAAACATTATACCTTTAATCACATAACTTACACTGAACAAAGTTTGTAAAACTATAGTAAAGGCACATACTGCCTACCTATATTTTCGCAATTCAGCTCTAAAGAAGATCAAACAATAACTCCTTAGTCTTCCCCATACTACATAATTCAAGAATGAGATCTAGGTAGACAAGACATTCATACATATCAAACCTTATCTAACAACATGCTACCTCAGGGTTCAACTTATTCTAATATACCTAACACTCTTATCCTCTTAACGACTTAACCACACTCCATCGCTTCACCCTAGTCCTCATGTATATGATAATTATCCAATCTTTCTTCCACAAATTGCCAACTTTGGCCATTTCATATCTCATATTTAATCCTACTAATTCATTCCAACAAAACATGCATCGTAAATCTTAAGCCACTATTCTTACCACCATACTCCAAATCTAAAGTTCAACCTTATAGTCTAGCATCAATCATGTACCCCTGATGAAGAATGGAACCTACTATACTAGTCCATCAAAATGGGAAATCAACCCAAATACCTCATTTCACCTAACTACTATCTACAATCATATTGTTTACAAGGCATCACTACTACACCACAAAATCCACTACATACATTCTCATATGAAGTACTAGTTTACAACTACTAGAGAAAAGACAATCAAAGGGGTAAAATCTAATAGGGATAGTCGATCTTAATCTTATAATATATCTATTATGATCTTATCAACATAATCAACTTTCCCACATCATATTTACTTACTCAAGCGTACATCCCCACTACCTTCAAATTCCATTTAAACCAATAGGTCTCACATCATAACAATCATAGCCAGCCACAATCATAGCTAGCCACTTTCTTAATAGACAACCATACAATCTACAAATATTGCTACCACACCAGTCTATCACCATAAAATGGCAACCCATCCCTTAATCAATAGTTACATAACTAAACTAACTTCTTTATGCAAAAGTCACCCTCATTATGAATTGTACGCTTGTGACTTCATATCACTAACTTCTGTACCATCTTACAACTCATAGGTTATGACACTTTATAACATACTACTACTTGGGTAGAATTAATATTCCAATATCTACCATACATTATTACCCTTAGACATGACATCTGCAACTAGGGTATTAGAAAAAAGACTGGATACACTCCATAACTCAGGCTCAAATGCACGACTGATGTAGATAAGGGTATAAGCTTAAATAAATACACTAAATTAGAAAGTTCTACTTCTAATTGGACAACACAATGGCATGATCTAGAACATGAAGAAAATTAAAACATTCCTAACCACCTATTAGCTTCCTCCTTATAAGTGTTGTGTGCTACACACTCATAAATAGGACTCTACCCGATGAGATTTTGTAGATACCCTGGGACTATGAACCATGTTGCGATACTAATTTTGTCATGACTTGAGCTGAGGCCCTGATCACGATGGACATCCTAAACTATACAAGCCCGAGAGAACTTCTAATCAGTAATCATATGCTTAATTCATAAACCATAAAAAATTTTGGAAAAAAATAACAAAATAGAAACATGGTCTTCTTCTTATTATTACTGAACAATACTAATGTGATTTCATGAACATTCAAAATTTCTAAAACCAGTCTGCGAAATCTCTAACACTATGAAAACAACATCATGTTTGAAACTGAGACAAGGACCCCGGTCGGACCATAAACTAGAACCAAATATAAACATAATAAGAAACTAGTCCTTCCGAAATAAAGGAGGCTCACCAACTCCAAACTTCCGATGGTGATCTACTGCTTAGCGGGACCATACGACTGAACCTTAGATCCTGAAATATTGGGGGTCAATACAAAATTTACCGGTATGTGAAACAACCCAAGATAGCATGTTTTTATACAATATAGGTAAGAGTATTTCATAATAGTAGTGAACATAACATAATTAAAAAAAATGCATGGGAATATTTTAGTGAAATTTAAATCAATTCCTGACAACCTTGACTGACTCTTAGTTATTTTTCTGAGTTAGTCAATACACCCTAAATCTGTAATTCCATGGGCTATATGAAATCCGCCCTTGAGACAGCGGCCAAGCCCCCAATCCAAGTTTTCCGCAAGGATTGGAGTTTTCATGATAATGTACACCCCCTTACAAGTTTACCATGGAATCACTCTAGCATGATGTCCAAAAATTTATACCCTTTAAGATAATACCCATATCGGCAAACCATAATTTCCAGCAATGAGCCCTTACACTCAAATGCCTTCTTCGGGTAACTAACTAACTCTTTTAAGCCCAACTTTTAGTTCTTTAAAACCATGCTTCATACTTTCAAATCATTCAAGACTTCTTCTGTAATGGGAATGTGATCACCGGGTATCATCATACCCTAACTTGTAGTTATTCAAATCACATCATAACATATCTTTAACCTCTTTTCACTTATCCTCTTGTTAATGACCACCCATTATTTTTAAATATCAGGTGAGATAGAGTTATGCAACAAATTTTTATTCAAGTTTACACTGAAACACTCTCCTCTCAATAGTACAATCATAAGATAGTCATATCATGTTTGCATTAATTAAAACCCATGGGAATGGTTAATTTGCACGATAAATGTTTAACTTTCAAAAATATCCTCTCAACATGTCACAAACCATAATATTCCATGATCATTAATAAATAATTCACCCTCTAGTTTTATTTAAGAAATTCATGCGTTTAAACAATCCACAACACTTGAAATCAAAGATATCATGAAAGGAGAGGGAGTTTATTTTATTCATGCTCTCAATCAAACTCTTCATTACAAAACAAAATATATATACGAAGTTATATTTAAATTTGGTGAAAAATAGTTCAAGACAAACATATATTTCATCGAACGATTCCATGTTACATTCTTTTCAAAATAATATCAAACACTCCTTGTAAACAATATTATAGATCCTCAAAACTTGATCAAAACAAGAAAATTTATTCCCATGGAGTTTAGGGTAGTCTCATACACCTTAATGATGAAGAAAATCACGAAAAGATTGACCCTTTAAGCTTGAATATGCAACCTTAGATTGGCTTTTCTCCTCTTGTATTTTAGAAGATGATTTAGGGATTTAATAGAGTTTTAAAACATTTTTGGGAGCCTTAATCTTGTGCAATGATGTTTAGGGATGATTATGTGATTTCAAAAGGCCATGTTGCCCTTTAAAAAACTCAATAATGGAGCCTCTACGCTGCAAAATATAGGGTTGGTAGCGCCCAGTCCATGGACTAACCTAGGTTGGTCAGCGCCTAACATATTGCCTAACACAGATTGGGTGGCGCCTAGCCCATGGCCTAACCCAGGTTGGGCGGCGCCTAACCCATGACCTAACCTTTCCAATGAAGGTAGGCAATGGCAATGTAATGCCTAGGCATCACCTAGGTCCTACTTTGCAATACCTACTTACTTTTGAGGTACTAAAACACCCCCAACACCTCCCTCAACATAAGATCTACCATCACTACTAGGGTTCTAAAGGTTATTTTAGATGTACCAAAAAAGCATTAAAACCACCGGGTATTGCGTGATTCCAATGAATATCTTTCATTTAGAAAACACTTCCCACACCAGGATAAAGATCATGACACATGAATTAAAAAGTAAATCATGGGATTATGTTTTACACACGTAAGAATGATGGTTCGATTTCTAGGTTAAAATATGCGGGTGTTAGACGAGGTCCTCACTACTTGATTAGATTCATGATTACTAGTATGAGGATAGAAAATTATGCTATCTCCATAACTAGGCTATTAGTGGTGAGTCTAAAATGCACAATGTGGATTTCGAGGGTATTCTAAAATTTTAGGGTCGTATTTGTGTTCCCCAACTTGATGACTTAATTCAGTCAATTCTTTAGGAGGCTCAAAGTTCTAGATATTCCATTTATCCTAGTATAGCTAAGATATATAGAGATTTAAGACAGCATTACTAGTAGGATGGGATGAAGAGAGATGTGGCCAACTTTATAGATCATTGCCTATGTTGTCAGCAAGTTAAGGCCGAGCATCAGCGTCTAGGTAGATTAACTCAAAGGTTGACCATTTTTGAGTGGAAATAGGAATGGATTACTATGGACTTCATTAGCCGTTTACCTCATACTTCCTATGGTCATGATGGTGTTTGGGTTATTGTGGATCATTTAACCAAGTCAACATATTTTATTCTAATTCAGATGACCTTCAGCGCTTAGAGATTAGACCAGATTTATGTGTGAGAGATAATTCATTTTTATAGGATCCCTATGTTTATCATATCAGACCATGTTTTTTGTATTTACTTTGAGATTTTGGAGGGTATTTTAGGATGAGTTTGGTACTCAAGTGGATTTGAGTATAACTTTTTATCTGCAGATAGATGGTCAGTCTGAGCAAACTATTTAGATGCTCGAGGATATGCTCTGAGCTTGTGTTATAGATTTTAGAGGATAATGGGATCAACACTTAGTACTAGCAGATTTTGCCTACAACAACAGTTATCATTCGAGTATTGAGATGGCTCCTTATGAGGATTTGTACGGTAGGAGATGTCGTTCTTCTATAGGATGGTTTGAAACTTTCGACATTAGACCCTATGGTACATATTTTCTTCAGGACTCATTGGGTAGAGTCAAGGTGATAGATTAGGCCAAAGACCTATGCCGACTGTAGACTCCATGATTTGAGATAAGGAGTTTATGATTGTGTGTTCCTCCATGTCTCCACTATGAGAAGTGTGATGATATTTTGTATTAAAGTTAAGCTTAGACCTTGCTATATTTTTCCTTTTGAGATTCTGCATGTAGTTAGTGAGGTGGTCTATGAGTTGGCTTTACCTCTAAATTTTTTCATTTTTCATCTAATTTTCCATGTCTCTATGTTGTAGAAGTAAATTCTTGATCCTTATCATGTTCTTATATGGGACTCAGTCCATTTGGATGATCAATTGACCTTTGTGGAGGATCCCATGCTTATTTTGTCTAGTGATGTGAGGCGACTGCGTACAAGAGAGTTTTCTTTAGTTAAGGTTTAGTGTAGGCACCACCCAATAGAGAAGGCCACTTGGGAGACAGAGAGTGAGATGCGAGCCCAGTATCCTCATCTATTTGATACTTTAGGTATTTCCTCATCTTTAACTTTCGGGGATGTAGTAGTGGATGTTGTAATTATTCGTCAGGTCATTTTCCATATTCCCACTTATTTTCACTATTAGATATTTTCCATGGCTGCCCCAAGTCATTTATGACTTGTTGGAACTAATAGTTTGGTTACCGAGTAGTTCATTTACTTTTTCGAGCCAATTTCCCATTTAGAAGTCTTCGTCGATTCCAAGTAGTCGCTGAGTGAAAACCTTTGTAAAATAATTTTAGATGCAAATTTCGACTGTGCCAGCAGCTATTCTATATCCATTTTAGGATAGGTAATCCCCTTGTTTGGATCCCATAGCACTCGATCTTATTTCAACCCATTAGTTGAAAAGTCAAAAATTAAAATATATGGGTGTGGGAACCACAACTGTCCTAAATAACCCCAGATGGAAAATTGTACTTCACAAATGCATCTAAAATGTCAAATTTAGTGGGGTTACATAGTTCATTTGCAAAAAACGGAGTCTAAAAGAGTTCGAGAGGTCAAAAACAAATTTTTACCTTGTGGGCCCATTTAAACTCGTATAAAAGGACCTTTTGTCTGCTTTTGTGGGAAATTCTTCACTTCTTTGAGAACCTTAGTAGCCATAAAGATTTGTTGACTCAAAATTTAGTCTTGTGGGTTTATTAGGATCTTGAATAACTTGTGTTATGCTTTTTTGCTACAAATCTAAGGTAAGATTCCTTCAAATATGATATTAATTTCTTGATTTCTAGACCCAACTCTAAGTTTTTAAGGCTCAATTTTAGAAAAAAAATGTGATTGTTTTACTCAAATATCTTTAGGGTTATTGCTCCCTAATGATAGTTGAACTATGGGTTGGTCTCGGAATCTCATTTTTCAAAGGTGGGACCCACTTTGGGGTTTGATGTCATTTTGGACCCATGGAATAATGGTGACATAATGGGTGTTGTTTCTATTTTAATGAGTCATAGATAATATTTTTGATAGCTTGGCTCATGGAAGGAGAAGCTTTAAGAAAAGGGGAGGCAAAGCTTGTTGGTCCGTGAGCAATTGGACTCAAGGTAGGTTAGGCTTACTGGTAGATAGATTAAGCTTGATTGTAGTATAATTATTGATATCCTGTGAGATTGGTCTGGGTTTTTGATGATAAATAGAGGAATGGATATACTTTGGATTATCTATTTCTTGTAGGCTATAAAACTTTTAAAGTGTGATGTTTGACTTTTAGCCTAGAACCTTGGATAGTTCTAATTGAAGTCTAATGAATAACATGAGAATACTTTAGTTTCTCTAGTAGTTTAGAATGATATTGTTGGCTAAACTTAAGAGTATGTAACCTAGTTATGACTAGTTATGAAATGTCCTTAGTGTTTGGGATGACTTAGGAAGGTTGCTTGAAGAAGATTTTCCCTTATAGGCCTAATATGGATTGATAAACCCTTATGGGTTGATTTAGATAACCTAGCCTAATTCCGGGTAGAAGTTATCCTGGTAGAAGTAAACTTTGGCATTATTGGGATTTAGGAGTGGGACTTTACCCACCTTAAGCTTGAACTATGTAATTCCTTAGTGACCTAGCTACTTGATGAACGTCTAAGTTATGTTATTTAGATTATAATGGTTAAACTCGGTTGTCAATTTATACATGTGATTGATGATTGGATAATGTGTATACTTGATTGATTATCTTGTTGTCATGATATGGATAGCCTTGAAAAGTCTTGTGAATTGAACTTATAGTTATGCTATTGCTTGGCTTATTGATTTTTCCACCAAGTGGACCTCAAATTATGTTACCACTCTTGCTACGAACCAAGCCTAATGATCAAGTTAATGCTATATGAAGGGTATCCCTTTTGGGGTTAGTATTGTGATAAGTGATAGTAAAAGAGGCGTCTAAAGATCATGCCCTTGACTTATAATTGGATTGCTAATAAACATGTTAACCTTGGAAAAATGGTGATTGCGTATATCATTTAGATATTCATGCTCATGAATCTACTTATATTATGTAATGATTGACTAATAGTAAAGTATGATGATATGTCTTATCTTATATAACTTATACTCTATTATGGTGGCTTGTACATGTTCTTTTATTTGACTACATATGTGTGTTAGTTGTTTTGGAAGATGTGTTAATGATGTTATGATGATGCCCGATGAATCCATAGGATATGTTGATGTTATAATGATACCCAGTTAATTCAGACTAGGTAATGATATTATGATGATGTCCGGTGAATCCGAAGGATATATTGATGTTATAATGATGTCGGTTAATCCTAAAGAGGTAATGATGTTATGATGAAGCTCAAAGAATCCGTAGGATATGTTGATGGTATGATGATTCCCGGTGAATCCAGAGGATATGTTAAGGTTATAATGATACCCGGTGAATCCGGAGGATATGTTGATGTTATGATAAAGCTCGGCGAATCCGGAGGAGATGTTGATGTGGTGATGATGACTGGTGAATTCGGAAGAGGTAAAGATGTTATAATAGTCCTATGTGTGGTGAGTATATATAACTACACTGATATGTAAGGATATGCAAGGTACGGCTAACACATTTGTGAGCTTGGGACATGATGTCTCCCTTGGTAAATTGATTATTCATTCTTTTCAATAATCACTAGAGAAGGAATGTGACCTTTGTTAACTCTAAATAGTAACTAAAAGTAGAATATGTCGAATATTGGGTTAAAGCTAATTGGTATGTGTCACGACCCGAGCCGAGGACCTAGCAGTGATAGGCATCCCAAAAAATGAAGGCCCAAGTGACCCCTTAGCTTGTATTTATAAGCAAAACCCATCTATTATAATAATGCAGAAGTAAACTAAAAACATGCCAATTCATTTATTTCAACTTTAAAATGTGGTAAATAAGTCCATACGAAAACCCAAAACCATCTATAACAAGTCTACGAAGTCTCTACTAAACTAAAAACAACAATCTTTCTGAATTCGGGACAAGGACTCCGGTTGGACCATGAACTAAAATCAAATGAAATCAACACATAGGGAAAAGGCCTTAAAAATAAGGGAGGCTCACTACAAATATCTGATAATGATTTGCTGATTAGCGGGACAAAGGGACTGGGTCTCAGAACTTGAAATATAGCGGGTCAATACACAAAGTACTGGTATGTAGAACAAATCCAAAATAACATATTTTTATGCAACATAGGTGAGAGCATTTCATAAAATATTTAGCATAAGATAAATGAAAGCACATGGTCATAATTTAAAAGATTCAAAACATTTTCTTGTAATCATGACTTATATCATTATTTTACTTCTGAGCTAGATGCTACACCCTACAAACGTACTTATACATGGGCTATATGGAATACTTTGTTGACTCGGCGGCCAAGCCTCCAATCCAAGTTTGCCTCAACTATTGGGGTCTGTCATTCGTACTACACCATAAGCCCGTTGCTAGTATACAATCCCTATTATAGGACATCATAAACCCGTATCGATAAAACACAGTTTTGGGCTAAGAGTTTTCTGAACTCAAGCCTTCTTCGGGTAACCATCTGGCTCTATTAAAACCTAATTTTAGTCCTTTAAACCATGTTTCATGCTCTTAAAACATTTATTTCCTTTAGGTTAAGCGCACTCCATAGTAGGTCTCGTCATACCTAGACTTGCAAGTCGAATCATGTCATAACGTATCCATAGCCCCTTTTTATTCAAGAAAACAAATGAATGGCCACCCAAAAGTTTTAAAAAATGAATAATCACTCTCATTCCAGTAGTGCACAAAAAAATTATGCAAAATATCATGTTTCAAGTTTCAACATACGGGGGCCAACTCTTTCATAAATCAGATTTAATTCTTTAATTTAACACAAATAGTACTTGTATAACATGATATTATTGTCTCCTTATTTCAAAATCAACATCAAGCCTATGAATGATGGCAGAACACTTTACTGACACTATAGAACATGCAATTTAACAATCCATAACATGCTAAATCAAACAATTCCATATGGAGAGGGAAATCTCATGACTTATGCTCTCATGTTAATTCTTGAAATCATATATCATGTCAATATAATTCAAAACTATGGAAAAACTTCATGATTATCATATCAAAAGGTTCAAAATACATATTCTTCAAAGTCTTTTTGAAACCCTTATTGTATTTTTAATTTTCATGCCATTAAAACTTGTTAAAAATAACACACTATGCACATAAGGTTTAGGATAGTCTCACATACCTTAAGCTTCTTGATTGGTGAAGAAAGCTTTAATTTGTAGTTTTCTTGAGAAAGAGTTCGGGTTTGTTCTTGGGGGTAGAAAAAGGGTTTTCTTGGGAGCAATTTGAGTAAAAAAGGCAAATAATGCTCTTTTGAAAGCCTCAATTCGAGTTATTGACAAAATAGGATGAGGGGAAAAAAAACAAAAGCCCCTTGGGAATTTAAAATCAAAGGTTTCACATGAAGGCATCGGGCGACGCTGGTTTTAGACCGGCAGGGTAAGCCCTACACCATAGTCTTTAGACTAACGTGGTAGGCCCCACATTACAGGCTCTCTCCCGATGAACTAAATCGGGCGTCGTGATCTTATCCTGGTGGTGCTATGTAATGACCCAAGATCCCATCCCGAGATGTCACACTGTGATTAAGGCAACACGCGGCCTCAAGATAACCCTCTAAACTTGCCATCACTTTTAGAACTCACTTTGACAATAGTCATGCTAATATTAGGGAGAATGACATATCATAAACATAGATAAGAAACTAGACTGTACAATCCAAAATACTGAAATTCTATACATACCACCCCTTTAGTCTGACAAATCCTCTATACATCAAATTAAGGAGACATTGGGACAAACCCCCAACTGAAACAAACAATAATGAAAGCCATAACAATAAAACAGTATCACAAAATATAAACACGATCCTCGAACCATGAGGACTCACCACTGAGCAGATGAGAAGAGGCAACCGAATATCGCTAACGCGGCTGAGTACCTGAACCTACATTACGAGAAAATGTAACCCATAGAAAAATATGTGGGTCAGCACTTTGGACTGTACTGAGTATGTGGGGGTGCATGTAACAATGTAAATATCATCATCAATTTCATGAAAATATGCTTATGTACAATGATGGCTAACTTGGCTTGAGTTAGATTGAAACATATTTTTCAAGATCTCATCGTAAATAAATCATATGATAAAAACCTGATAAATCATTACAAATAACTCAACTCTTCAACGCATGACTCGGAGTGACTCTGTAATTCAAGAAATTCGACTCTTATGGACATGGGATGTTCTTATAATCGACATAAACCATGTGAGCTTCATGGATTCCAACGTTTTGCCCTCCTAAGGAGAAAACCCCACATTGGCAAGAGCGTCGTACTCTTGCCAGGGAGTACAACCTAAATTTAGTGACCACAATCTCATACTTGGCCTCCGGCCCACATTTATCAACATCAATCCTATGGTGGCATGTAGTTTAGGGGGAAATACCACATTTCCCGCTCAATGCTAAATACTACTCCCAGGCACAAGCTCAGAATGCATTAGGAAATCCACTACAAACATCACAAGGGTCTATCATGAAGACAAAATCAAATCTCTTTCTCATTTATCAAATCATAATCAATTTGTGGATTCCTAACTCGACACAAATCAAATCAATCTTTCTAAATATCAAAAGGAATCAGTTCATTAAGTCATTGCCACATCAATAACTTTGAGGAAATATCAAAACTCATTCTAACGAATCAATTCTCATGAATTAATATACTCAATAATCAAATTTGTCATAAGGAAGCTTAAAGATTGACACATATCTTGAAAGCACTTGAAATACCAACTCACGGTAGAAACTTGAAATTCACAATATTAAATATCAAGTCATAACTTGGAAATTATAAAATAATCATTATAACAAAGCTTGAACAATTTATATTCTCATAATCTCATGATGAAGTAATTTGGGTATAAACCCACTTGCAAAATCATATATATCCATAATAAAAATCAAAGCTTTAAGCACAAGAAGAAAAGAATTACTCTTGTTCAAAACCCCACATACCTTGGATTATGATTTTTTTAAGATGAACACGCTTAATTGGAAACTCTTCTTTACACTTTTTAGCTAAGTTTCTTGATGCCTTTGGCTTGGAGAACTTAATTCTTGAACAACTTGGTGAAATCTTTGGAATATTCTTGAATTTCTTAGAGATGATTTCATTTAGGATTTTAGAAGAAACCCTAGTTTCTAGAGAATTTTGGAGGATAAATGAGAGAAAAATGATCTTCTCTCCTCTACTTG
>NC_061122.1:222447765-222456728 GCF_002878395.1 Capsicum annuum | reverse complement strand
ATAGTGAAATCTATAAATCATAAGCTGAAAATAATTTCATAAGCTGAAATGCGGTAGTAATATGAATACTATATGTAAATCTCATGTAAAGCTGGATATGCTGTAAAGCTGTACAGAGGATCATATGTGAGTACTGAAAATGAAAACATGAACATGTAAGACGAATGCAAGACAAGGCATAAATGTGTTCTGATATAATTTGTAAAACTGAATAGCTGATAAACCAAATAACTGAATAACTAAAATATGTTCACTTGGTTATGCAAACCTGAAATGATATATTCTGAATACTGAATTGAATTAAAACTGTGGAAGCTATTATGTAATCGACATGCCCAATCTGAGCAATCAGGGTCCAACCTGTAACCCCAATTGAAACGGTGTAAGTACCTTGCCACGGGTACTAACACTGGCTGTGTGGATCCACTAAAATGGTGTCCCAAAGGACTAGAGAGTCAGTCCTAGACTGACAGGTGACCCCTGTGAAGGTTTCAATCCTAAACTGGCGGGTGACATTTCATAATCCTATGCTGGATACATAGTTTTTGAACTTAGGGACTGCTACTAAACTCGTGCCTTCTTTGGGTAACCATCTAACTCTCTTAGAGCACATTTTTAATCCTTTAAAACCATGATTCATGCTCATAAAAAGTTCATTTCTGATTTTGATAAGGGCATATCATAATAATGTATCGTCATACCTAGACTTGCAAGTTATTCATATCATACTACATCATATCCATAGCCCTTCTTATTCAAAAACACATTAATGACCAACAAAAGATTTATCAAATCACATGAGAGTTCTTATTTCAAAATCATATGAAACTTGTGCGAACCCACTCTCTTATCAAGACTTTAACACATAATGGTCAATTCTTGCATTAATCACATGCAGTTTCTTCATTAAAACACAAGACCTTTAGCGTAAGAAATACCCCTTTGAAAAAGTGCAAAAAAGATAATGCGCAATAGATAAAGAGGCATTCAAAACTCAAGAATTATCATCATTCATAAATCATCCCCATTAGTTGTCACACAAATAAATCTCATGATAAAAAAGGAGGACTTATAGTTAATGCTCTCAAACCCATTTCACAATTCATAACATATTATGACCATAAATTTCATAATAAGAGGGGAATTTCATAAATCATGCTCTTAAATCACTTTTCAAAACTCATAACATATGAATATATGACTATAACTCAAGTTCATGAAAACTCCCCTATTAATTTCATAATTTCATAAAACGTGGATTCATGATGCGTGTTCTTCAAATGATTTTCAAAACCCATTACATGTACATAATTATATGTCTATAAAGCTTGTGAAAATGATAAACTTACGCCCATGAGATTTAGGATAGTCCCACATACCTTTTGACAAAGAAAAATCAAAGAGAACGTAGAGAATTGGACCCTTGAAGCTTGAATTCCTCAAACCCTAGGTAGTTTCTCCTTTCTTTTTAAGGAATGATGATTAGGGATTTTCTGAGGTAGTATAACATATTTTAATACCTCATGTTCATCCATAAAGGATTGGAAATGATTTTTAGGAGTGAAAAGACCCCTCTGCCCTTTAAATACCTCACTCTGATTTATAACCTTGCGACTTTATATCACCAACTTCTTGGTCCAATATCACTACCAATAGGTCATGACACCGTCACTTTAAATTATACTACTACTCGGGTGGAAATACAGTTCCAATATTCTTCTACACATCATTTCCCCTGAAGCATGACGTTTGTAACATAAATTTTGAAAAAGACTGAATACACTTAATACTGCAAGCTGAAAAGCATGATTTCATTAGAATCAAAGTTCACACTAGAATCAATACACCTTAGAGAACTAACAGACTCTTCTAAGTCCTTGCACAAATTTTAAACTCTTATATGGCTTAATCAGAAAGGACCATACCATTTAGACTTTAAACTTCTGCACTTGAACCACCCTAATAATGAGACATATCTGAGCACATCAAAGTAAGGAAAGAATTTGGATGACTTAACTTCTATATGGGCGACACCATAGCACGAATTAGAGTATATAATAGGAACATTCTGACTCTATAACATGAACTAGAACATGAAGAAAGAGAGACATTCCTAAATACCGAGTAGCCTCCTACCTATAAGTCTGGCGCACTACACACCTATAAACAAGACTCTACCTAATGCGATTTCGTAGACACCCAGGGATCATGAACTGTGCTCTGATACCAAGTTTGTCATGACCCAAATAGGGGCCCTAGCCATGATGAGCATCCCAAACTATGAAGGCTCGGACGCCCTTCTTGCTTATAACCACAAACACTGTCCTCATATGAAAAGATAATGTGGAAATACATAATGAAATAGAATCATGATTATTAAATATGAATTCAAATCTTAATGAAAACTACAATTCAAAATATCTGAGTTAAATCTGACTCAGTCTGCGAAATCTCTACTACATGCATAAACCCAACTGTCTGAAAATTAGGACAAGGACCCCAGTAGACCAAAACATAATAATGATAAATGATTGAAGTAAACTAGGCCTTCTGAAATATTGAAGGCTCACCACAAAACTCTCCACTTCTGTCTAGAGAAAACCTACTAGATTAAGCCTCGGAACCAGGAAAGAAGGGGGGGGTTAATACAGATGTACTGGTATGCTAGTGATAGAAATTCATAAATATTTTTCATATAATATATGAAAACACATGGGCACATTTTAAAGACTTTGAAATATTTTTTTGAAACCATGACTAGCTTTTTGTCTTACTTCTGAGCTAGATGGTACACCCTACAATCTGTAATTCAATGGGCTATATGGAATCCGCCCTTGACTCGACGGCTAAGCCCCCAATCCAAGTTTGTCGCAAGGATTGGAGTATCTAAAAGGGGGACATGCAAGATCACATAGCAAGGTACCAAAATCCCCAATCAAATCAACATGTCATGGTAGTGCACAAGATCACAAAGCAGGGCTCCTAACCATAGTCCTAATTTGGGACAACATGAATCAAGGTACACAAGATCACAAAGCACGGTACCATAATCCTGTGTTGGCAAATCACGGTTTCTAGCATAGAGTCTTTTAACTCGTACTTTCTTCAGGTAACCATCTAACTCTCTTTAAGCCCATTTTTAAACCTTTTCTAAATATGCATATTTCAGAATTCATAATTTGAAAATTTGATTTCAAACATGTGTTCTATTCTGTTCTGAATTACTATGGCTTTAATTGAGTTGGTTTCGTCACACCAAGACTTGCAAGTCCTATTTCTGAGCCATATTGTACCATGCATGATTCTTTCATAAAAATATAATTCAGACCACCCAAGCATGCAAATAGTATAGTAAATTTCATGTTCCGAAAGCACATGTCAAAATCATGCTAAGATTCTCATTCTTTCAATATCCATATGGTGGTCATGTATTTTTGGCAAAAATGCAATTCTTTCATTAAAAGTATATTCAACGTTTATCAACATGCACAACTCTCTCTTTTGGATTCAAACTCATATTCAAGTTATAGAAATAATCAATACATTTCAAGCATAATTCATATCATATAAAGGATTAGGAAAAATCATAACAAGAGACGGATTCTTTTGGATTCATGCTCTCAATTGTATATTCATCCTTAAACACATGCATACATATATATAGAGAGAGAGTTTCAAATCAATTTGGGAGAATGCCTAAAGACCAAAACAATACTAATCAAGGCTTCTAAAACATGCTAGTAATCGTAAATTCAAAACTTCTTTCTTAAAAATCATGATTTCTAAACCGTTAGCATGAATTAAAGATGGTTTCTTTGCCCATGAAATTTTAGGAAAACCCCACGTACCTTAATTTATGACTCTTTAATGAACTCATGCTTTAGGGATGCTATTCGAAAAATTGATGGGTACCCTCACAATGGGGATTCCAAATCTCGAAGAATTATTAAAAACCCACAGTGAAATCTTAAAATATTTTGATCTTTGGGTTGAAACCCTAAGAAGTGTTCTTGGTGATTTTGAGAGAGAATGACCTTATTTTAATGTTTGGGGGATTTAATCCCGAGTTATGGCTGAATAGGGGTCGAAAATACCACTTTTTCCTTTAAAAACGTGAAAATAGAACCTGGAAATTGGGTGTGTGCGTCGCACACTAATCGTGCGATGCTACTGTCTCAGTCATGAAAATGGTCATAACTTTATGCTCGAGTATCAAATTTTAGAGAAATGTGTATCATTGGAAAGATAATTCGAATATCTTTCATTTGATATATAGTATTTCCTCTAATTCATTATATATAAAGAGTTATGGTCGATTGAAGTTGACCTAAGTTTCGATGCTCACTCAAACTCAAACGATAGGAAAGCTTTCAACTCATCCTTGAGTTAGGGGACCTCTATGATCTCAATACATGCTCAAATAGGTTTCCACACTACATAATTGATTAACATGCCAAATTTGTATAGAATTTATGGCTTTTGGATCATCTACGCATAGAATCAAAAGTTTTCATTTTAGCACGAAATGAGGGATGTTAGAAGGTTAAAAGGGAATTCTACAATTAATGGAGCATATATAGTAGAATATGACAAAAAAATTCCAAGAAAAGGAAGAAATTTGAAAAAGAAAGCAATCAACCCAAGAAGAAATTCAAGGAAAAATGCTTCAATTGTGGCAAGACCACAAGTCCACGGATTGTCGTGCCCCGCTGAAAGGCAAGAAAAAGGACCAAGCTAATATGGTTGAGTCCAACAAAGAAAGTGATGATTTGTGTGATATGTTCTCAGAATGCAACTTGGTGGGGAATCCTCACGAATGGTGGATGGATTCTGGTGCCACCCGCCATGTTTGTGCCAACAAAGAGTTGTTTTCATCATTTATTTTGGCTCAAGTAGAAGAAATGATCTACCAGGCTAACTCCGCTACGGCTAAGGTAGAAGGAACAGGAAAATTGGGCTTGAAAATGACTTTTGGAAAGGTATTGACACTTAACAATGTTTTGTATATTCCAAAATTACATAGGAACTTGATTTCGGTTTCATTTCTAGACAAGAACAGATTCAAATGTGTAACCGTTTGAGAAAAAATTGTAATTAGCAAAGGAGAAGTGTATGTAGGAAAAGACAATCTCACCAAGGGCCTTTATAAGATGAATGTAATGAATGTTGGAATCAATAAAAATTCAAATTCTTCTTATTTGCTTGATTCTTATAATTTGTGGCATGAACGTTTAGGCCATGTTAATTACAATTTGTTAGCCTACAATTTGTTAATTGCTTGACGATTGCACTAGATATTGTTATGTCTACTTGCTAAATAGTAAGGATGATGAAATAGATGCATTTAGACAATACAAAACTGAAGTAGAAAATCAGTTAGAGGAAAAGATAAAAATGATAAGAAGTGATAGGGGCGGAGAATATGAATCTTTCTTCGCCAAAATATGTGTAGAGAATGGAATTGTCCATCAAACTACGACACCGTATTCACCTCAATCTAACAGAATTAAGGAAAGGAAAAATCGAACGTTGAAGGAAATGATTAATACCTTACTTATAAGTTTTGGTTTACTGCAAAAGTTGTAGGGGGAGGCTATCCTTACAGCCAACTGTATACTCAATAGAGTTTTCCATAGTACGACACAATCAATTCTTTATGAAAAATGTAAAGGAGGGAAACCCAACATGAAATATTTCAAAGTGTAGGGGTGTCTAGCAAAGGTCCAAGGATTCTTAAAAGGGTTAAGATAGGACCTAAAACGGTGGACTGCATGTTCATAGGATATGCTAAAAGCAGTAAAGTATGTCGATTTTTGGTTCATAAATCTAAACATCCGAATATAAATTAAAATATGGTAATTGAATTAGATAATGCTGAATTCTTTGAAAACATTTATCCGTATAAAACTAGACATGAACAATCTAGTGGAGGGTCTAAACGGCCTCTAGATGAACCAAGTGATAATGTACATACTGAAGAAAATCCAAGATGTAGTACACGTCAAAGAACGTCTACTTCATTTGGATCAGATTTTTTAACATTTCTCTTAGAAAATGAGCCTCAAACATTTAAAGAAGCGATATTGTCGTCAGACTCATCCTTTTAGAAAGAGGCAGTCAACAGTGAGATTGATTCAATTTTAAGCAACCATACGTGTGAATTGGTTGACATTCCTCTAGGAAATAAACCTTTAGGTTCTAAATGGGTCTTCAAAAAAAAAGCGAATGGTACTATTGACAAATACAAGGCAAGACTTGTAGTAAAAGGCTTCAAACAAAAAGAAGGTCTTGATTACTTTGATACATACTCACCAGTAACAAGGATAACATCGATTCGAATGTTAATTGCCTTGGCGGCGGTATATAGTATTGAAATCCATCAAATGGATGTGAAAACTGCATTCCTAAATGGAGAATTAGAGGAAGAAATTTATATAGAATAGCCTGAGGGTTTTGTGGTTATAGGAAAGGAGAAAAAGGTGTGTAAACTTATTAAGTCATTGTATGGACTAAAGCAAGCACCTAAACAATGGCATGCAAAGCTTGACCAAACCATGTTGGAAAACGGATTCAAGATAAATGAATGTGATAAATGTATTTATATTAAAGACACTCCAAATCACCAAGTAATTGTGTGTTTATATGTAGATGATATGTTGATCATCAGTAGAGATATTTCAGACATAAATTCAATTAAACTAATGCACGAGAGCAAGTTCGATATGAAAGACCTTGGAGTTGCGGATGTGATCTTAGGAATAAGAATCCATAGCACTCCACAAGGGTTGGCATTGTCACAGTCTCGTTATATCAAAAATGTACTTGACAAATTCAAGTATATGGAATTCAGTATTGCCAAGACTCCATTGGATGTGAGCTTTGCACTTCGAGAGCATGAAGGTGAAAGTGACTCACAATTGGAGTACGCAAGAGTATTGGGATGTTTAATGTATATAATGAACTGTACACGACCATACATAGCATGAGCTATTAGTAAATTGAGTCGGTATACGAGTAATCCCAACAAAACTTATTGGATGGTAATGAAAAGAGTTTTGGGGTATCGTAAATACACTCAAGACTATGTTTTGAATTATAATAAATATCCCATGGTACTTGAAGGATATAGTGATGCAAATTATATCACCGGATCGAACGAAGTAAAATTCACAAGTGGGTATGTATTTATTATTAGTAGAGGAGAAGTCTCTTGGAAATCATCCAAACAAACTTGTATTGCTCGCTCTACAATGGAATCTGAATTTATTGCATTGGATAAAGTTGGGGAAGAAGCAAAATGGCTCTGGAATTTCTTGGAAGATATTCCTTATTGGCCCAAACCAGTGGCACCAGTATGTATACATTGTGATAGCCAAGTGTTAATAGGTAGGGCAGGGAGTATGATGTATAATGGTAAATCTCGTCACATAAGAGAAGATATAATGCCGTTAGAGAACTTCTCTCTAGTGGAATCATCACTGTTTACTATGTAAAGTCAAAGGATAATATGTCGGATCTACATACAAAAGGCCTATCTAGAGAATAAGTGGAAAGAACATCCAAGGGAATGGGTTTAAAGCCTAGGATAAGTCAGTATAGTGGTAACTCTACCTATCAGACTGGAGATCCCAAGAGCTAGGTTCAAAGAGATCAAATAAAGTTGTGTCTGACAGGTTCAACATTGTCAATTACCCAACCCATTATTATTATGTAGACAATGTGTAGTAAACAAGGATAAAACTAAAGTGAAAAGTCTCTTAATGATTATCTAAATATGGAAGATTTGGCCAAATAGTTTAACCTATAGGATTGAACATTTAGAAATTACCTATGTGAGGGCAAAGTAGAAGCTGCTTCAAAGAGAAGGTTAGTAAAGGCCTATTCTCTAAGCTCTAATGAAATCGGGGCATTTTCATGGCTAAAAAGAACAAAACCGTGAAAACCATAAACAGTAAAAGGTTGGTTGTGTGACATGACTTGTCTAGGTGTATATTAAAGCTCGACGGTTCAAAGATATAAAATCTACCGATTGACCGAGTGCATCCAATACATGTTCACTACGGAAAGTTCAAAGGAAAACCTACTTATTCAGATGCAATCAGTCTTTGCTAAATGATCACATGCTTGTCTGTACATTTTTTAAAAGATAGTCATTCCCCATTCATGTGGGATATTGTTGGGTTCAAGGTGTGTGAATGGAAAATGGAGAAAAAATGATTAAGAGAAGGGAGACACCAATTTGGAAAGTGTACTCCCAAATTGGAAGGTTCACTCATTTCTCCCACATTGGTGGGAGAAGAGAACTTGTGATTGTTTATAATGAGAAACACTAACTCCACATGGTAAGTGAGACAAGAAATAAGAGATGTCTCGCGCCGTCCTCGTCATCGCTCGCTCGGCTCGGCTTCGGATTTGGATTTGGATTTGTCAAATGATCGATCGATGAGATCTGATAATTTAATCCAAAATTCCAAAATATGAATTTCTCCAAATATGGGCGCATTTCAGGCGCAATTACAACCCATACGCAACGCACATCACGAAGGAATGCGACCCTTCGAGAAAAGGCACACTGTTTTGAAATGCGACCGATCTGTGCACGCAGATCAAAAAATGCGGACGCAGTTCAAACGCAGATGCTCACTGAAATCTGCAAAATGTCATCTGCGGTCGCACTTTGGACGTAGTCCTGGCGCAGTTCCAGCGTAGATACGTGACTGTTACACAAAGGTGTCTTTCTGCTGAACCAATGCATCCTTTTTGAAAGGATACACTTAAGGCTATAAATACCTACTATTTTCCTTAGCTATGGATATGAATTTTGACAGCAAAAACACTTCTATACTTAATAAAACTCTGTGTGATCATTAAGCTGTTGAGAGAGTTCGTAGAATCCGACAATTTAAGGTACCGCTATTGTTCCGATTGTAGGCCATTTTATCCTGGGAGGAAGATTTCCTAAC
>NC_061122.1:222443182-222444765 GCF_002878395.1 Capsicum annuum | reverse complement strand
ATTTAATTAAGGGTTTCTGTGATTGGAGGAAAGGAGCTTGATTTGCATGTTTTATATGTTGAAATGACAAAAAAGGATGGTTTTGCCAAGATAAGAATGTTTCTCCTTTTTATTTTTCTTATTATTATTATTATTTGATTCATATATGATATATCTTGTTATTTATTTCTTCTATTACAATAAGAAATTAAGAAGATATACAAACATTATTTTGTTGTATAGGTTGTAGCAGAGAAGAAATGGAGAGAAGTGAGTTCAGTATTCAAGTTTTCTCCAACCACAACAAGTGCTTCATATGCGTTGAGGAAACATCATTTCACTTTGCTTCATCACTTTGAACAAGTTTGCTTCTTTACGAAAGACAGGTCTATCAAACCTATAGGTGAAAGACAAGGAAAGGAACCACAAGGAATTGAAGGAGTATAAGAAAGAATGACGACCACATCAGCTTCCTACTAAAGGTGACCGACTGGCAGAAGAAAAAGAGAAGGAGATATAGTTCATTTAGCATGATAGTTGTAATGTAGTTCCAATTCTGCATCTCTTTCTGTTGATCAAAATGTTATAGATTTTATCCAAAAGTGTAGTTTCTCAAAACGTCCGTTTTAGCCTAGACTAATTCTCATGCTTATAAGACGGTCTTGCTTATCAAACTACTAGTTTTTCAGACCCGTGCGTTGCACGAGTTATCCAATGTTAGTTGCTTCGTGCAAAATATCATAAACTGCTTGCTGAACTTCTTAAGTTTTTTTCCTTAACATCATGATGATTGAAAGTAGTAGAAATTATTTAGCATCAGAGATCAGCATGTAAACGTTTCATTCTATTGTATTTCCAAAAGTGCAGCTCTTTTTGTGGATCAAAATATTGTTATAGCTTTTGCAAGATAGTTCGACAGTGTAGTTTCTCAAAAATTTGTTTCACTAGACTAATTTTTATGATTATAGTATGGTCTTGCTTATCAAACTTCAGGCTGGTCATCACTTCCTAAATTCCACCATACTTCTATAAAAGGTAGCAATTTTTTTGTTTTACCCCTCCTTAGCACCCACCTTTTTTGTCTCCCTTGGTGAGCTGAACTTACAATGGTAAGGTTGAAGATGAGGGGTGCTAACAACACGAACAATTCCCTATCGTTTAGGAAAAAATAATCTATTTTCGGGTCAAGCCTTGTCACGGTTGATGTAATATAGTCCACCATTTGACACTTAATTGTTTGATTGCTAGATGGTTAGAACATGTTCAAAGAACCGAACTTGATTGAACTTATAATTAATGCATTTATGATGTATTGACATTTTCGATCTCAATTATGTGTTCTTATAAACATTAATGAAATTTCTATTTTGAGATATTGCATTATAAGTCTCAGTGAAACATTATTGCGGACTATAATGTTAGATGTTTTTGAACTTATGAACTTAGGAACAGTCATCTGCTCATTTAGTAGTAGTATATGAACGGAAGTATGTGGCGCTAGAACTATGTTTAACCGCCTTATATAACTCAACCTTATTGGTTTGACATATTGTGTGTAATGAACATTATAAAAGAGATTTATTATACACAACTAATATTTATGT
>NC_061122.1:222401726-222440182 GCF_002878395.1 Capsicum annuum | reverse complement strand
GCCTGGCAACTTAGCCACTGGTTTGCATATCAGCATAAATAGAGCTTCTCTCACTGTCAATGTTCTGCACCACAATTGATCCCTCTTGAATCATTTTTTCAATTTCTCTTTTCAAATCTTGACAATCTTCAATACTATGGCCCTGAGCATCAGAATGATAGCACATCGTGCATTAGGATCAAAATTTCTTGAATGGGGATTAAGAATGTGCCTAGGGAGAGGACTGATAATGCCCCATTGTACCAATCTCTAAAATAAATTGACATATGACTCTTCAATTGGTGTGAATCTATCTCTCAACTTCTGCCTCATTTCATTATTTGGATTGGATAAAAAATCGGGCCTAGAAGGACTTTGGTATGTTCGTAGAGCTAGAGGATGACTTTGGGGAGTTGGTGCATGCCATTGTGAGTAAGAAGGGAGTTGAACATATGGTTGTGTTTAATATACTAGATATGGAGGTGGGAAAATGAAGTATAATGGATTTTGGTAGTGATTATAGAGAGCTTGTGTATGAACTTGGGCTTGAGACTGACAGTAACGACGACATCGCTTTCTTGGATGTGCCAGTTCTCCAACTACATTGGCAGTTGCATCTTTCTCATTCTTCTTCCCTCCAATTTCCCTTAATTGATTGCAATATTATCCCAAATGTTTCACGAATTCCCCATGTCTACTTGCTCCTCAAATTTCGACATCTCAAGGATTGGAGGGGGGTTAATACTTGATGACATACCCCAGTATTTGTATGTAACATCTTCTTTACCCACAAGTCCTAGAGAACTTTTCATAGCATTTTCTGCACTTTTCATCTTTCCAACCATTTTCTTTGACTCTTTTGGCACACTAGGCTTCTTGTTAAGAAATTTTTGTGGTCTAGTTAACTTAAAAGTAGGCTCAGGAGTATAACAATGATCACCAAGAGTATTGAACATGGGTCCACTAACAGATTGGGCAGCACAACCATTGAATTGATAGCCAAAGTGGAAGCCTCAGTAAAAGGTTAAGCAACAAAAGCACAGGCAGTATGTGGTGCTGTCAATGTAGCAGGCTTATACTGAGAAGCTAGAGGTAGAGTGGTAGAACTATCGAGATGTTGTTGGCTTGGAAGGAATTTTGAGTCAGGTTGTAGTGCATCAATAGCAATAGGAAACTGACTTTGCGATTTTGATGGAAAACTTGAGGTATTTGTATGATCAATAGCAGAAAATAGAGGGGAAGGCAACCCACTGGCCCAAGCTCGATACATTTTCATCATTTGTTGTCTTAGTCTCAAATTTTCTTTTTTTAAACTCTTATTTTCCTGCCACTTTGTTTGATCCATGAGGTCACTCTCCATATCCTTGTTGGACACAGCTAAACCTTCCTTAGATTTGGTGTGATGTGGAGGACTAGCTACAATGCCACAAACCAACCTCCTTAAACTAACTAAATCAACAGAAAACAAATGCGTTAGAGTTCAACATTTTTTTCAAATCCTTTTTTATCTTTTTCAAAAGATCACCGAACCCAAGAAGACCGTCTACGTATCTCACTCCTGAGAGAGGAGACTCAAGTGTGCATAGTTCGTGAAGTCTTGTCAAAATGGTCAATGAAACTCTTTTTCTTTTATTTTTATTTTTCATGAAACTTTAAGAAGAAAAGAAAATAACAAATTCTCAAAAGAATTTACGAAAATCCTTTTGAATTTTTTAGCTTTAACATCTCTATACTAAATGAAATCTATGATTACCAACAACTATGAAAGAAAAATCTTTTTGGTATTTTCGTTATATGAAATGAACAAAATTCTACCATCCTTTTTTGAATTTTTATTTTATAAAATACTCCTAAATTTTATTTTTTTTGAGTTTTCGTATTGTGAATGCTTGCCAAAGGAAACAAAAGGAAAATCTTTTTGATATTTGGGAAATGAGTACAAAAAAGTAAATAAAATCTTTTTGAATTTTGTTATTTTGATAAAATAAATGCAAAAGATAAAAAAAAATCTTTTTTGAATTTTTGGGTTGTGAAGAACAAAAACCATAAAGAACTCTAAAAATAAACTATGAAACTCTTTTTTGATTCACCCTTTTTTTCTCATTTTTTTTTCAATTTTTCATTGCCTACTCACTTTACTTCTAACACATGCTTTCCCTCACATCAGTCCATTAAATGACCATTTTATCCTCAGAGATGCAACATTTAGCACATAGGAATGCTTTAGAGGTGAGTCTCCTACAAAGGACCAAGTGAGACTCGCTAGGTCTCAATATGATGCACATAAACATGACCTAAAGGCTGACCTATGTTGGAATCCACTAACAAGGCCGTTCAGGGGATCATATGATCGATAGTGGTTGCTTTGCTTTCCACCTACTCCATATATCCGATGGATCCCCCTCCTAAAATAAGGGTGACTCAGCTAGAGTTCGTGTACACGATTTGTACTCCGAAACTTGTTGCAGAAAGAATGACTCGGGTTATGCACATGATGCCAGATATAAAGCGGTAACACACAAGATAAAAACTGTAAACACGCAGCACGTAGGCACTCAATAATGATAAAATAAGCAAAAAATGATAACACAAGCAATGTTTATACTCCCATAATGTCAAACTAAGCTGATACAACTCCAAAATTAAGCTCGAATTCTGAAAAATCCCCAGCAAAGTCGCCAGAGCTGGCACACTTTTTTTTTAACTCCAAAAAAATATTTATTTTATGTTCGAAAGGGTTTTTATTAATAGACAAAAGATGAAAATTTATTTCGAAAAAGGATTTATTTTCTTTCAATTAAATTCAGAGTCACAATTTGTCATAAATCGGGTGTGTAAAGTCATGGTAACGCACAACTTACACGTCAATTTAGTGCAAGGCAGTCATCATCAATATATTTACCCAACTTTTGGAGTCGGGGTCGAATCCACATGGAACAATGTGAGTGATGATTAAACTAATTTAAAACTATAGCTACAAGTTGAATTCAAACAGATGATATGAAAAGATAAAATGGGGGTTTTGGAGATTAGAAAATAATTGTTGGTCACTTTAGTTTCAGTATTTGTAATCTAGAGGTTATGAAAAACCAAAGTTATGTCCACTATGGGTGTTGGGATTTGATAGACGCTAGTAATGATTCAAGATTCTTGCGGTAGGTAGGAACAATAGAATATCCTTGTCGAATTTATGCCTAAATATCTGTCGACCTACTTAAGCATTTAACTACCTAATTCTCTCAAACTTAGGGAGTTTATATTTCATAACAGGATGTTATCTCAGGTTAATTAATCTTGCTACAACATTAATTATTAAACGGAAGGTTGGTAGCTTCCAAGTCCCTGTTCATAATTGGTTTCTTACTAGGGTTGATTAATTAGTTCAAGCAAATCACTAGTAAGCAGGACCTATTATTTGCGACTAATAGATAAAGTGTAAAGAAGAGGGATTACCAAGAAGTTACTACCACCATTAGAATCATGAACACTTAGTTGCATTACAAACCCAAACTCATAGATCCCATAATTCGGGTTAAGCGGTTTAGCTACTCATACTGTAAAGCAAAATATAGCTTGTTGAATTCATAATCCTATGGAATAATACTTACAGCAAAAGTGAATAGCAATAGTTGTATCTCGAATTAAATTGCATTAGAAAAATCCCGAAAAATAATATGACAATCTCTCAAAAGCTAACTGTAAACTTGTATAAAAAACTAGAGTACAACACGTGAAGTTCAAGTCCAGAATGTCGAGTATCAACCCCCAAGAAAACCCTAAACAATTCTTTAAATAGTTCACCATAATTATGGAAATAGAACCACAGAGTTTAGTAATTTCTCGGGCAGGTGATGACATTTTATGATGCCTTATCAGGAGTCTGACGACTTATCACAGATGTCGTCAGCTCCTCTTCGCTTTTGACATTCACTACCTTAGCCTAACGATAAAGCGTGATGGCTTATCAGATCTTTGATGACTTATCACAGATGTCGTCGATGATTTACTTTAGCTCTCATGTTCTACCTTAAGCTAACGACGATCTTGACGGCTTATCATAACTTCGATGGCTTATCACATATTGTCGTCACTTCTTCCAGCTGAATCCCATTCTCTATTTAAAGCTGACGATGAAGTTGATAACTTATTAGAGTGCTGACGACTTATCAGGAATGTCGTCAGCTACACTTCTCTTTTATTTTCTTCAGATTTTAACTCGTTTACTTCCATCATTGTTGGTTCTCTTGCATCTTGACTTCCACTACAAAATCAAAAATAAAACAATCAAAAACAACAAAAGTTGCTTAAGACTTTGCGATTATTCTTAGTTAAAAGCCTCAAATGTGTTAGCATCTGCTCACACATCAACACCCTCAACTTAAAATAATTGCTTGTCCTCAAGAAACTAAAACACCATACTACGATGCTTAACTAAGAGACACATAAGATACTTATGACAGTTGATTATTAAGTTTAGCTCAAAACATATTACCCTCTCTATTTTCAATCACTTTAAACCCAACTGTGTAATAAATGAAGATCAATAATGTGACACAAGGGAATCAGGATATGACATCAAATTAGCAACAATAACCATGCATATATTCAAGTTACACTACCCAAACATGTAAGAAGCTAGCAATACAATCAATGTGGCCTTACAACAAAGATGTCCCTCTTCACTCATATATGAAATCAAGTATGTCAATGAGGGGGCGGTCAAGAGACACTCACTCTCAAAAAGAAGTTCCAGTCAATGTATGCCAAATACCATAAGCTTGCCCTTATTTTCATTAAGAAGCTTTCCAACAGCTTGTAATGTAGGCTTGGGGATGGTATGATGCACAAGGATATTTAAGGTAACTAAGCCTCCTTGGTACTACAATATTTATAGGGTCTCACTTATCAACCTTTACCTTATTTCTCCCTTTCTTGATTAAGAAAATTCAGGATGGGGTTGATTATTTCGTTATTCATTTTCTTTTTTTCACAACTTTTCTTTTCTTATTCTTTTTCTACCACACCCAGCCTTGCATATATATATTTTTTAATACCCTTCTTCATACTCACTTTACATCACTCACCCCTATGATAGCCACCCTTAACTTAGGATATTTTCCTAAGTCAAAGTGATCAATATCCAAGAAGGACAAAGGCAAAATAGGTTTAATGTGATACAAATGGGAAGATGATAGGTATAATAAAATGAATAGGCATTCAGGCTCAAAATCAGGATCAAGAGATATTATTCACACATGGAGGGTCGTTTAGGCTAAAAGTGGACTAATATCAACAACGCCTTTGATCCTTTCCTAATTTCTATCCTACAACCAAGGCAAGACAAACCAGGCAAGTTCTGGCTTTAACACACAACGGGAACTAGGTAGTATCTCACACACACATGGCACAAAGGTACATCATAAGCTACTATCCATTCGGTTCATGCACTTGTTAGTAGTGATTGTCATGTCCCTAGTATTAATGTCATAAAAAGATTCACAGTAGTCACATATAGATGCACAACACACAGTTACCAGATAGACAATTGGAGAGGTATTTATCATTCCAAGAAACATCAACAAAAATATGTCAACTATCCTAGATAATTATTTTTCTCCCAATTAACCACAACGCATCATAAAACAAACAAAATACGCCTAAACATACTGGCTCTACTAGGAACAAGACTTCGGAGAAAAGAGGCACAACAACAAAAACCCCAAGAGGACATCAACACCCACAAGTAGTCTCACCCTCAACATATAATCATACATTGTCCCCAATGCGTCAAGCCAAAACAAGAGAGTCAGAAATATACCTATGGCACCATGGGTGCAAAGATCTGATGTCAATCATATAATACGAATACAAACAATAAAATACCTTGGGTTTCCTCCTAAGAAGAGCCTAATTTAGTCTCGTGGCACGACCCAACTCAACTTTTTCCTCCACCTTGATGATATGAATTTCACCCCAACTTAGAGTCCATCTTCTTCCCTCAATCATAGGGGGGTGGTACAAAAATTAAGAAGTCGAGTAATGGATTGAGCGTGGTAAACCACTCAGTCTTAAAGTGAGGTGTGTTTTTATATTGCTTGTCTAATGTAAAATCAAGAATATAGGATTCTTGTTCCTCATCTTCACACTCTTCTACTATTTTAAATGATTCTACAGAAAAGATATCATCTAAACATAATATAGAAAAGTGCTAAGAATGAGGCCCAATAAATCCTACTTCAAAATTTACACTATCTACTACACACTCACTTTTATTCACCTTCTCAATGTCAGTCTCAAAATCAAGATGATAATCGAGTGGTTGCAATTCTTGAGTTTTCTACTCAAATTGGCTAATGTCCTTCTCATATTCTTCTTTGTTTAGCCACTGTAAACATGGTGGGAGTGGAAACTCCTTTATCTCTGCCCACAACCGTTCTGGATTCTCTAAAATTCATTTTCTCAATTTGTTCACTTGAATCGTGACTGCACACATATCTTTCGTATGATCACTTTGACAACAAGCCAAACACCAAGTTACAGTAAGTAGGACAGTATCCACATCATATTGTAAAGGTTCCGTCCATGCACTTCCAGGTAAATCTAGACAGCAAGCCTCAAAATATGGTCCCCCACAATAATAACAAGAATCGTCATCACTCAAAAAACCATCTATCCAGGATGACATCTCAAGAAAGGTGTGAGAAAAATAAAAATAAAAGAAAATAAAATAAAAAAATAAACTGAAGAAATATTTACAAGTTGGATTTCAAGAAAGTAAACTAAAATTCTAAACCAACACAATACACCAAATTGTTCCCTGGCAACGGCGCCATTTTTTATAACGCTCAACTTACACATCAATTTAGTGCAAGGCGGTCGTTGTCAATATATTTACCCAACTTTTGAAGTCGGGCTTGAATCCACAGGGAACAATGTGAGTGGCGAGTAAACTAATTTGAAACTATAGCTACAAGTTGAATTCAAATAGATGATACAAAAAGATAAAATGGGGGGTTTTGGAGATTAGCAAATAATTGTTGGTCACTTTAGTTTTAGTGTTTGTAATCAAGAGTTTATGAAAAACCAGAGTTATGTCCACTATGGGTGTTGGAATTTGACAGACACTACTAACGATTCAAGATTCTTGTGGTAGATAGGAACAACAGATTATCCTTGATGAATTTATGCCTAAATGTCTCTCGACCTACTTGAGCATTTAACTACCTAATTCTCTCGAGCTTAGGGAGTTTATATTTCATAACAGGATGTTATCTCAGGTTAATTAATCTTGCTACATCATTAATTATTAAACGGAAGGTTGGTAGCTTCCAAGTCCCTGTTCATAATTGGCTTCTTACTAGGGTTGATTAATTAGTTCAAGCAAATCACTAGTAAGAAGGACCTATTGTTTGCAACCAATAGATAAAGTGTAAATAAGAGGTATTACCAAGAAGTTACTACCACCGTTAGAATCCCGAACACTTAGTTGCTTTACAAACCTAAACCCGTAGATCCCATAAATCGGGTTAAGGGGCTTAGCTACTCATATTGTATAGAGCAATACAGCTAGTTGAATTCGTAATGCTATGGAATAATACTTACAACAAAAGTGAATAGTAATAGTTGTATCTCAGATTAAATTGCAGTAGAAAAATCCCAAAAAATAATATGATAATCTCTCAAAAGCGAACTGTAAACTTGTGTCAAAAACTAGAGAGCAACACGTGAAGTTCAAGTACAAAATGTCGAGCACCAGCCCCAAGAAAACCCTAAACAATACTTTAAATAGTTCACCCTAATTATGAAAACAAAATCACAGAGTTTAGTAATTTCTCGAACAGGTGATGACATTTTGTGATGCCTTATCAGGATCTGACAACTTATCACAGATGTCGTCAACTCCTCTTCGCTTTTGACATTCGCTGCCTTAGGCTGATGATGAAGCGTGACGGCTTATCAGATTTTTGATGACTTATCACAGATGTTGTCGATGATTTACTTCAGCTCTCATGTTCTTCCTTAAGCTAACGATGATCTTGAAGGCTTATCACAACTCCAACGACTTATCACATGTCGTCATCACTTTTTCCAGCCGAATTCCATTCTCTGTTTAAGGCTGACGATAAAGCTGATAACTTATCAGAGTGCTGATGACTTATCAGGATTTTCGTCAGCTACACTTCTCTTCTATTTGCTTCAGATTTTAACTCTTTTACTTCCATCATTGTTGGTTCTCTTGCATCTTGACTTTCACTGCAAAATTAAAGATAAAACAATCAAAAATGACAAAAGTTACTTAAGACTTTGCAATTATTCTTAGTTAAAAGCCTCAAATGTATTAGCATCTGCTCACATTTCAAGTCACCTTTGGAAATTCTTTTTAAAACGATTTGACTCTAAAATTGATCCGCGAACAAAGATTCTGGTTAAGGAATTCTGTTGACCGAGGGGGACGTATTAGGTATCCCTCAGTCCTGTGGTTCTACCACGGTCGCTTCATGGAGTATATCAGCTATTTTGACACTTCCAATGTATAAACCAGACAAAACACATAAGACAATCAATCAAACAAACAAAACAAAAAAAATCTAAAATATAGTGTCCAGTATAATTATACAATCCAAAATAAAAAGTATGAAAATATAAACCTACACTAATCCTAAACTACGCTCCGATACATTACCCGATGCCTAGAGCCTTGATCACGAGCCTTCTTTGCATACATGATACTTCGGGGCATTCCCCGGACATATCAATATAAATCCCTCGGGGTATTCCCCAGCCAAATGAGTACAATTGATCCATGTGCGGTAAAAAAAATCATTCAACAAATATTCCAAACATTTCAAAATCCACAAGTTCTCAACTTTCGTCCCAACTTACTTCCAGTTGAGTTTAAATCTTTCTATTATTCAATTTAAACAATCAAATGATCAATATTAACGACCTCATATGATGATCCAAGTATATCAAAATCAACAAAAGCAAACTGCACACACAATGAGTTTTACCACACAAAGTATCACACAAATTAAAATTAACATGAGATGAGAAATGGACCTTTACGCAATTGAAAATCCCTTTTGGATTGAAAATATTCATTCACCACCATACTCGAAGCAACTGAATGAGTCACTTTTGATTGGAGAAGTAGATTTTAATCGAAAACCTCGACCAAGACTCAAATTTGAATGACGACTGCAAACTAAGGATCCCAATTGTTTTAATTTTATTCCAAAACAGAGTATAGTCCGTCCAACCTATAAAATATGCGTTTAGAGTGGTTTTCGAACTGAATTAATGTAGGATGAGGCTGTTTTCCAATGGATACTCAACGGAAAAGGGGATAGAATGGTTGTTGGCCGTGATTTGGTAGAAAATCAGACAAAAGAGGTGGAGCTGGCAGTCATCGACAGAAATCCATTGGGTTTTTGAGCTAAGAGGTGTTTCCCCGGTGGGTTCCGGCGAGACTACGATGGTGGGTGATCGGTTTTTAGTGGATTTTGAGAGAAACAGATCAGGTTTAGGCGATGGCTAGTTTTTCGCTAGATTTCCAGAGAGAAACTCGTCGAAAAATTCAGAGAAAACTCTATCGATCTCTCTCTCTTGTTTCTCCTCTCTCCCTTTATCTCTCTCAGGGTGTGCATATTCTTGGCGTGTTCTGCTATGATTTGCACGTAAAAAGAAAAATGGAGCAGACTGCCTTTTTTTGGTTTCTCCCTAACCCATATTCTCTCTTTGTGTACAAAAAATGGTGTGTTCTTATGTGAGTGTTTATGGTGAGGATGAAAAATGGTGTATGTTTTTCTTCAGAAGAAAGGACCCCCTTCCCAAAAATGGAAATCCCCCCTTTAATCCGTGGTCCCCCAAAAAATTTTATCATGGTTGAGGTCCAACCAACAAGTTGTGAGAGGACAGCTTATATGTGTGACAAGTGTTTTTGTGGGACCCACTATAGCACACTCTCTTTTCCATTTTCATTTCCTTGAATTCTTATCTTTTCTAGGCTTCATTTTATTCTTTTAAGGGTGTTTGACTATGAATTTTTTTTATTTTTTTAAATTATTTCACTTTAATAAAAATAATAGTGCTTTGCCATAAGAATTACACATAATATTTAAAATTATATTTGAAAAGTGAAAGCGAGTTTTTTCCATCTCATTCTCTCACATAAATTGAAAATAAATTCAATTTATAAAGTGAAATAACTTTTTTTGGGGGGGGGGGGGGCAAATAATTTTTTTCTTTCCCTTTTTTTGCGTTTAATTTGTATTTACTATTTTCTTTAATTTTCTTTTTTTGCCCATTTTTAAAAATTATTTTTTTCTAATGTTACGATATTAAATAAACTGAAGTTTTATTTTTTCTTCTTTTTTATTTTCTCTTATTTTTTATTTCCACATACTTGTAAAAGAATTAAGTTCTTTGATCACTCACCATGATAACAATTTCTAATTTTTATTATGTCTTTTTCTATAGGTGCAGGAAAATTTGGATGCTACAAAATTAAAATTGAATTTCATAAGTGATAAATCTATTCTTCGTGAGTTTATATGATATTATTTGTTATGGTTCAATATTATTAAATTATTAAAGGGGTCTTTAATATTTACAAATAAAAAATCATCCTATATGTTTTTATCATTAAGGACATCTCTTGTATAGAAAAATCATTTAAAGCAGGTAGGGCCAAGAATTAGATTGAATTTAGATAGGTTGGATACTAAATAAACTGAAATATTAATATTAATTTTTTAAATATTTTTTCTTACAACTTTTGAATTGTTATGTCATTAATAGACACTAAAAAATAAATTAAAATATCTTTTAATTGATCTTAAATTGAAATATGTGAAATATTTTGAAAAGATTCTTTAATTTTCGTGAAAATATATCATGTGAAAAGTTGAAATTAAAATATTTTTGAAAAATGAAAGAGACATTTTTTTAAAAAAATAGACTTAAAATATAGTAACAAAAATAAATTAAAATAGAAAATATACTTTTAAATTTGATTTGATTACAAAGATCTGCAAATAAAAATTAGGAGGAAAACAGATTTTCAAACTACTTAGCATCAGAAGCACGAAAAGAATTAAAAACAAAATGTAAAGAAAGAAAAACAAAGAAAACAATAAATAACTCAAACGAAAAGTGCAAAATAAAAAAAATCACCAAAATATAAAATAAAATATTAATCACATTGAAAAGGTAAAAGAATATGAATAAGAGAGAAAGATAAAGAAAATAGTCCAGGTGGAATCCAAAATATCCACTTGTCAAAAATATAGATGCCTCACACAACTATTACATGGCATGTGAGGCCCATAAAAAAAATTTCCGTGGTGCTCCTTTCCATTTTTGTTTTCTTCTTTTCGTTTTTACTATTTTCTTCATTTTAAAAAGAATGACCTACTCCCTCCGTTTCGAATTAGTTTGCCTCCTTTCTAAAAAAAAAATTATTTCAATTTACTTGTTCAACTTATCAAATCAAGACTATTTTACACAAATTCTTCCCAATCTACCCTTAATAGGTATTAAATATAACTATACTTTTCAAAATTTTTGAAAATAACACTTACATTTTCAATACAAACTTTATGAAATTTGACTTTTTGTCTTCTTTTCAAGGAGTACTACTAGTATTCATAAAAGATTTTCAATCGATGCATGCATATGCTACAATATTCCATGCTTAAATAATTATTAAGTCTTACAATGTTAAGAAGGTTAAAAAGGTAAAATATACTCCTAATCATTGGATTTCTTAATGGGTGTGCCAAGGTTGAAAGAGCCATCTAATTTGAAACGGAGGGAGTAGTTTGATTTGACACGAAATTTAAGAAAATAAAGAAGTTTTTTGAATTTTGTGGTCTTAAATTAAAGATATGTCAAATGTACCAAAATGTTCTTCAATCTTGTGGTCTTAACCATGCCATGTGGAAACTTAAAATTTACTAAAACAAGGAAAGGGGTCATTCTTTTTGAAACAGACTAAAAAGGAAAGTAGACCATTTTTTTTTAAAACAGAGGGAGTATTATCCTAAATGGGTGCATATTGTTGGTGTCTTGTGGAAAAAATGAGTATGGCGTGTGAAAAAATGAGTATGGCGCGTGCTTTTTGTATGTATTCAATGAAAAATGAGAAGTGAGGTGTTGAGGTGGCATGGTGAGGTGTCAATTTGTTATAGATTTGATTATGTTTTTGTCCTACTTTTTAAAAAAATATGGAATAGGGTAGGGTGAGTAATAAAACGGAAGAAGATGATAAAAATAATTTTTGACGGGACAAAATTACGTGTCTACAATAATTATTTTTCTTTTTATATAGTACAATTTTTCAACGAAGATGATTCAGATAAATCCATGCCTCCCTAGTTTCGCCAATAACATGGTGGATTCAAATATGGGTTGACCCAATATATTTTAAAAGTACTCACTTAATAAGGTTTGACTAAATTAATTAATGTCTATTGAGGGGTCTGATTCTTGCACGGATCCCGCACATAAGGAAAGCTTTATTGCACCGAGCTATCCTTTTTAATGCTTATTTAATGTCCGATCTCTCTCTCTCTCTCTCTCTTTGGGTTTAAGTAAGGGTTCTTTGATTGGAGGGAAGGAGATTGATTTACATGTTTTCCATGTTAGGTGTAAATGAGCGATATGGACAATGATGATTCATAAGTTGGTCCATCTTGTTTGGGATTATCAAATTCGAGCATTAAAACAAAAATTAGATTGTGTAGTTGTTTTTGAGGGAAAATTTTGGCTTTTGAAAGAGTCGCCACTTACTTTTGAAAAGGAATTAAGAAACCTTTGTAAAATACTTAAACGATTCAAAATAGGAAAATCATTTTAAGTTAGAGATCTAGATAAATGATTCATATTAACGTTTTAGGAAGTTGTTAGACACCTAAAACGTCCGCTAACTTGCGGTTATCCGGACTGTTTGAAAAAGTCTTTTGACTAACTAAAAAAAGGATCAATTTGTTGAAAAGTAGTTGATTAGGAAAATGTTTTTTGCAAAAATCAGTTTTTTAGCGACTTAGTTAGGAATTCAACTAGGTTCGCAAGAAACACGTAAAACAAACAAGCATAAACAAGCGGTGAAGGGGAGGATGTAAGGGATTTAGGCCATTAGACCCAAATCAATAAGATCTGTCCTAGTCTAATTGGGCTTTGACCCATTCACCTGTCCTAATCTAATTTTCGAGCCGTTGGCTCGAACCTTGCTCCACCTATATTAAATACAACTTTGGCTTTGTGGCCGGAATAAATAAAGAAATAAGACAACAAAGAAATGAATACATAAAGACAACGATAAATAACTAAGCAAATAAAGGAGACTTTTAAGTCTCTTAGCCGCTTCGACTATGGGACTTTAATCCGTGATTCTTCCTTGAACTCCTTGCATCTGTGCACTATGAGATTGTCTACTTAGGCCTTCTATCGGGCTTGACTCAATGCGGCGGGCCTCAATGACCCATTATGAAATGCAAAGGGAAAGAGTCCATTTGGACTTCCAAGTAGGTTCATGCAAAGAAAATAATGAAGTATAAAGAATTAATACTGTGTTAAAATAAGCAAGGACGACAACAAAGAAACATGTATCAAATGCACATAAAGAGACATCAATGGAAAATTCAAGGAAACTTTATTTTGATTAAAATAGTTCTCACGCCACCAATTTAAAGAGAGGACAAGAAGAGCCGCAACAATTAACTTTAATCAGCCAAGACAAAACATTTGTTCCCCCTATGAACATTAGCAAAATAACCAATCCCTTATTTTGTCTAAATTCCAGTTGATAAAGTAGCATATAGTCAAATCCTTTACATTTGACGCCTTAGCTTAAGCCATACTTTACCAAATAATATATCTAAATATCATTCAAAGATCCATGAAGCACCAAAATTGCAAACTATAATGACAAAATGCATCACCACTTCTACCATATTAGGTCAAGAAAGGTGTAGTTCTAGCTTCAATCGATTACACAGAAAACTCAACAAATTTATTAGCGATAACATTCACAACAGATGGAACAAACAACCTCCTAAATAAAATCTTAACCTTAACTCAAAAGAACTACTTACATAGAAAACCATTTCTAAATGATGACATTTAAATTTTACCATATTTGCATAGAATTGAGACGATACAACGAATAAGGTAATTATCAAACATGAGCATTATTTCTACAGATAAAGAGATTTGCACAAAGTTTCCAAACGAATAAAGTTATCTGCAGATAGAACTATCTAAAAATCCATACTTTACTCATAAGTAGATGCTCTCGAGGTCATGAAGGCTCAAAATCAAGAAACAACACAAACATTACTTACTCTATTCATAACTAAAATTGTTTATATATTAATTGAAACCTATGAGAACTTAGTACAATAGCAAAAAAAAAACACTATTCTTTTAAAAGAAAAATCTAAACCTTAAGCCAAAGTATGGCTTATGCCTTAGCTTATATGAACATGAATGGTGTATAAGCCATACTTAACCAAAAAATAACTTGGGTAAGAACGATCACATAACCACTTCGAAGCACATAGTTCAAGAACCTTTATATAGTACTATAAATCAGAAAGATTCTAGAACAATAATCAAAGAGTGCAATTTTGTGAGCCAAGGGTCTGTATTAATCACCTTTTTTTAGTCATATATGAGAGGGTGTAAACAAACAGTGAGAATCTTGCTAACACTACAACATATGGATGACCATATTCAAATAGACAATAGAGAGATTCAATGAACTTTTTATATTCAAATAAATATCATAAACAGAACTAAACTAGAAACAAGATTATATTCAAATAATTCATACAAAACTTGAGCAGAAAAAGTGAACGCAACAACAGAACAACTGAGACAAGCAGAGAGATATCGTAACAATACAATCATTTTTCATGTTATCTCATCAAAATCCTACACCTCTGAAGCCTTCTACAACACATAACCCCAACACACAACAATATCAAAATGCCACTAACACTGTAGAGATGACGAGAAAAATTGTGAAGAAAAGAAAAGGAGGAGGTATTACCTGTTGCAGGGCAGCAAAACGGAACAAACGGGCTAAAGTCGGGATCCACCACCACCAACAATCAATCATATCAACTTGAAATCCTCCAATTAATCAACCAATTTTCAAAAGAAGTAAGAATAGACAACTTTTATTGTGAAAGAAAATTCTTAGCCCTCAGAAATTTTCTCTTCTTTCTTTTCTTTTCAAAGAAATTTTCTCTAACCAAAGTTTTCCCGAACCCCTTTTTCCAACCCAAAATTCCCTTCTTTAGACCCCAAAATTTTGACTGCCCAAAAATCTTCCTAAAATTCTTAACCTGAGAATTTCCCAACCTCCGTAGAAACAAGAAAATTTTCCTCACTTTTGAGACTAAAAATGTCAAAAACCCTAATTTTCGAACCTCCCCCCCTCTTCTTGAACCGGAATCCCAAAAAAAAGACCCCATTTCTAGATCTCAGGTTCCCCTTTTATAGAGAACCACTAGGACTTTTTAGGGCTTCAAACGAGGGTAATTTCGGAATTGTATTTTAAGAGGAAATTCAAAAAAAAAAAAAGCTCCGGATAGGGTTTTTAGCTAACAGGTGTCCCAATTTTAGATTCACTTGAACGAATTTAAAAAATGGTTAACCACAATTGGAGGAAATGGATCATTTTCTCACGAACCAACGAAAATTTACCAAATATGTACAAATTCGTACAAGTTACCCCAAAATTCACGAAATTCAGACGTTGGATGTGATACCTAACCTTGTTTCTAGAAGATTCGAGGGGTTCTTTGCTCGTCCAACTGATGCGTGAGGCACGTGACGAAGAGAAGAAGAACGGGTTTGTTGGAGGTTGATGGATTCGGGTCGATTTTGCCATTATCGGAGCTGGGTATGAGTCGGATTTTGGTCGTTGATGCTGGTGGTTTTGCCATTTTGGGCGATAGTGTATTGTTGAGGGTTATTGCTGTTATGCTAGGTTAAGAGAAGAGATTAAGAGGATTGGGCCAGGTCATGGTTGGTGTGATTGGGCTGCTGGTCATAAAAATCGAAGTAGGAAAAGGGCTTCTCCCTTTCTAATGGCTTTGGGCTGCTAATAAAAACAAGAATGGGCCACTAGTGGATTGGGTTATCTTGGGCCTAGGTAAAGAGTTTTGAGCATTAGGATTTTGGATTAGCAATTCCATTTAAATTCTAGCCGAACTGAGTATCAATTGGTCAATAGCATTACGATTGAGCCAATTTAATTTCGACTATGACTGAATTAAATGAAATTTTGACTAAATTCAATACAAAGTAATATCTCGTTCAATCCCGAGCTTCTTGATTCGATAAAATCAAACAAGTACTTATCCAAATAAATTATTTTTGAGAAAGAATTATATTTAAATCAAGATTTTAATCATTAAATTTATTTTCAAGATAATCCTAAATTAAAACCCGATATTCCGTAGAATGAATATTTAAGCGACAAAAATTTATATTTATTTTTGGTATAATTGAATACGATAATATAATTGCCACTTCAAACGATGAAATCACCTAGATAAATAATTTGAAATGCTTTTGTTCGGATAAAATAAATGTTGTAATTTTATTTTAAAAATCGAAGAAACTCGAGACTAAACTTAGTAATGGAGGGCAAAAATTAGGTGTCAACAATAGTAACATTGAAAGTGTTGATAATGATTGTTAGTCTATACATATAGGTGTATCAAAACTATAGGATGATAGACAAGGAAAGGCACCGGAAGGAATGAAACAGTACAAAGAAAGAACAATGAAAACATCTTGTGATTAAAGATTGTCTGGCTGGCAGAAGAAAAGGAGCAAGAGATGTGGATCAACTTGCACATTTTTGCATTGTAATGTAGTTCCAAAACTACAGATTTTTTTGTTGTAATAGCTTTCATAAGATGGTCCAAAAGTATAGTTTCTAGAAGTATTTATTTTCCTAGACTAATTCTCTTGCTTATCAGAATACTAGTTTTGGAACACGTTTGTTGCATGAGTTATCCAGTGTTAATTGCATCGTGCAAAATATTTTAAATTGATCGCTTAACTTCTTAACGATGTTTCCTCATCAATCTTCTGGATGATTGAAAGTAATAGTAATCATTTAGCATCATGAGATCAACATGTATTTCATTATATTATAGTTCCAAAACTGCAGATCTTTTCGCGGATCAAACATTGTTATAGCTTGTAAGATAGTCCAAAAGTATAGTTTTTCAACATATTTGTTTTCCTAGATTAATTCTCACGATTATAAGATGGTCTTGCCATCAAAGTACTAGTTTTGGAACACGTATGTTGCACGAGTTATCCAGTGTTAATTGCACCGTGCAAAATATTTTAAATTGATCGCTTAACTTCTTAACCTTGTTTCCTCATCAATCATCAGGATGATTGAAAGTAATAGTAATAATCTAGCATCATGAGTTCAACATTTATTTCATTATATTATATAGTTCCAAAACTGCAGCTCTTTTCCTTATCTACCCAAATTGTATAGTTTGTATTCATTACATCTTTTATTCATTTACCTTTTGTTTTCTCCATTACTATGTTACCTCAATTTTATCTGTTTCTTGATTTTCCAGGGGTACGATGATTTCTCAGGCAGCTATTGTTCCTCCCTGTTCTGGAAACCGACAGGTGTATCCAACACCAATGGCATCACATGAAAAAATTGTAAATGATCCAAATTTATTCTTGGAGTGTCTCAAGAATTTTCACTCTGTTTTGTGTACAAAGTACACGGAAGCAACTCTTTTTTTCTTCCAAGCTTTCTCCTTTTTTGTTTTTTAGGTAACTCAAATTGATAATCTTAAAGATGGAGGTAAAACATTTTTTTTCTTTTTTCTCCTTTTTACTATTCGGAACAAGGTTGTAGGTGTTGCATGCTGCTTACCACTATGCAACTATCACGACCTCATTTGGCGTCATGATGGCATCTACCACATCGCACCGGTTGGTAAACCGATACCGTAATCCAGAGCTATGGCAATGGATTACCTCGGTAAGAATGTCCAACATGGACTCTATATATGAACACAATACATAACAATAATATTTCACAACTAAGGGCAACTGATATTCAAACACAAATCCCACGACCTGATAGTATTAATACAAGAGCTTCTAAACTTGACAAGAGGATTTTACAATCCCAGAATCTAAAATATCTTAAATAATCACATACATTTGTATTGAAAGCAAAAGAAAAATAAGGAAAGAGGGGAAAGAGGGCAACTCGATCTCCAAGAGCTCACCTTGTCTCCGAATAGTCAACTCGCACGAACTAACTCAACGGCGGCAACTAGAACTGGGTCTGCACCAAAAAGGTACAGAAGTGTAGTATGAGTACCAAAACACGGGTAGGCATCATAGGCAAAAGCTGTAGGTGTAGGATACTGTTTATCTCAGCAACTCCTCTGATGAAAATGTTGTAATAGCTTTTTCTGTAGATCAAATCATTGTAATAGCTTTCATACTAGTCTTTATATTTTCTGCTTTCTTAGTAACTCGAACCCACAACTTTTAAGTTGTAGGTGTAGGATACTGTTTATCTCAGCAACCCCTCTTATTACATAAGCAACTTTTTTAAGAAAAATTCCTAGAAGCTTCTACCTTTTTATTTTGACAGAAGATTACGTTCTTCCTATTATAGGCAAAAGAGTATGGATATCCAAAGAATTTTTAAAAATTAAAAAAAAAAAACTCAAAAAGATCAAGGGATAAAAAATATAACAATTATTTTAATTTTTTTTGTATGATATAATTTTCCAACAAAGATGACTCAAAGGAACTCATGACTCCGTAGTTTCGCCAGTAATGGGGTAGATTCAATCATAAGTTGACCCTGTATATTTTAAAAGCACTTACTTTATAAAGTTTGACTTAATTAATTAATATATGTTGTGATCCAATCGTTCTCTCAGTCACATATAGCGTGCACGGGGTTGCAGTTTTTAATGGCTGATTTGTTCATTTTTCTCTTTGATTTGATTAACGGTTACTGTGATTGGAGGAAAGGAGCTTTATTTGCATGTTTTATATGTTGAGGTGACAAAAAGGGGTGGCTTTGACAAGGTAAAAATGTTTCTCCTTTTATTTTTCTTCTTCTTATTATTAGATTCGTATATATATGATATATTGTGTTATTTATTTTCTTTTATTAAACAGAAAGAAACTAAGAAATACAAATATTATTTTGTTGTATAGGTTGTAGCAAAGAGGAAATGGAGAGAAGTGAATTTCATATGTGTTAGTTTCTTTTGTACTAACTATATGTATTTTTTCCACATAAATGTTCCATTAATTTTGGTATGCGCTAACACTTATGTGTTATTATTAGGATAGACATTTATATTTTATATCGATCCCAGGTCTCTTCTTTCGTCGTTCTCATCATGGTGTGACAACACCAGCTACTTTCTGCCATGTGTCATATGGCATGAATTCAAGATATTTTAAGAGACATGTCAAGATATAACTCCTTATGGGTCAAAATATTTTTCAAAGATGTGTCCACTTATAACTCAGTTTTGACACATCTATTAACATAGCATTTACTAATGGTAAACGAAAGTGTTATTTGACCTAATTGCACTTTATTCTAATCACTAGTTCAAGGATTTTGATCTATTACTACTAGACCAGATTTTTTTCTATTTAGTCTGATATGCGAAATTATTTGTGCGTTATTATTAGGCTAAAAATATTTGATTTTCATGTCGATTTTCCTGAGTGTCTTCTTTCTCCATTCTCATCGAGGAAAAACTATACGAGCTACTTAAGGGGTCATTTGGTAGAGTGCATTAACCTTTTGTTATTTTGATAACTCGAATATATAACCTTAAAATGAGGTGTAGGATGCTTGCACTTGAGTCATGTAAACAACCTTTAATTTTTTTTTTGTGCTTTTTCTTTTTTAATTTTAATTCATACATTTTCCTCTTATAGACACGTTAGGAAATGGTGTAGTTGGATTTTCAAATAGAGAATTTTGAAAAAAAAAATATCTACACAAAAAATATCGAAGCTATAAAAGAAATATATACAAATAATTATAATTCTTTTTATATAGTATAATTTTTCAACGAAGATGATTCAGATGAATCCAAACCTCCCTAGTTTCGCCAATAACAGGGTGGATTCAATTATAGGTTGACCCTATATATTTTAAAAGTACTCACTTCATAAGGTTTGACTAAATTAATTAATTTCTATTGAGGTCTGGTTCATGTACGGATCCCGCACATATGGAAAGCTTTATTGCACCTAGCTATCCTTTCTAATGCTTATTTTATGTCTAATCTCTCTCTCTCTCTCTTTGGGTTTAAGTAAGGGTTCCTCTGATTGGAGGGAAGGAACTTGATTTACATGTTTGCCATGTTGGGCGCTAAATGAATGATATGGACAATAAATATTCATAAGTTGGTCAATCTTGTTTGGGATTATCAAATTTTAGCGTTAAAACAAAAATTAGATTGTATAGTGATATTGAAAGAGTTGATACTAATTGTTAGTCTATACACATAGGTGTATCAACACTAAAGGATGAAAGACAAGGAAAGGCACCGGAAGGAATGAAACAGTACAAAGAAAGAACGATGAAAACATCTTGTGACTAAAGATTGTCTGGCTGGCAGAAGAAAAGGAGCAGGAGATATGGATCAACTTGAACATTTTTGTGTTGTAATGTAGTTCAAAAGCTACAGTTTTTCTGTGGATAAAAACGTTGTAATAGCTTATATAAGAGAGTTCAAAGTATAGTTTCTCAAGTATTTGTTTTCCTAGACTAATTCTCAATTTCTCATGCTTTTAAGATGGTTTTGCTTATTAAAGTACTAGTTTTGCAACACGTGCATTGCACGAGTTATCCAGAGTTAATTGTATCGTGCAAAAATATCTTAAATTGATCACTTAACTTCTTAACTTTGTTTCCTCATCAATCATCAGAATGATTGAATGTAATAGTAATCATTAAGCATAATGAGATCAACATGAATTTCATTATATTATAGTTCCAAAACTGCAGCTCTTTTGGTGGATCAAAATATTGTTATAGCTTATGTAAGATTGTCCAAAACTATTCCAACAGTTTAGTTTCTTTTACATTTGCTTCCGTAGACTAATTCTTATGCTTATATGATAGTCTTACTTATCAAACTTCAGACTGGTATCACATCATAAACTCCACCATACCTTCTAAAAAAATAGCTAAAGAAAAAGATACACCTAATTTATTTTTTTTGGTTTTTTCGAGTTTCATTTATATGTCAAGATATAACTCCTTAAGTTTTGACATATCTATTGGAAAACACATTTAATAATAGTAATCTATTTTTAACACCCTACCAAACGTCTCCTAGATTTTGTCAAATCTATTAAAAGCATTTCATAATAGTAATCGAAAGTGTTATATGACCAAATTGTACTTTATAAGTAATAACTAGTTCTAGAATTTTGATCTTTAACTACTAGGGAAGATGTTTTTCTATTTACTCCGATATGCGATAACATTTGTGTGTTCTTCCTGAGTCTGTTCTTTCTCCACTCTTCTTGAGGAGTAGCTACATGTGCTACTTTCTACCACATGTCATATGACGTTAGGTCGAGATATTTTTGAATACATGTTAATATATAACTCCTTAAGTTTTGACACAACTACTAAAAAGCATTTAATAATCGTAATTAAAAGTGTTATTTTACTCTATTAAAGTTTACAAGTAATAATTAGTTCTAGGATTTTGATCTATAATTTATTACTAAGCCAAATTTTTTTCCTATTTACTTTGGTATGATAAACATTTGTGTGTTATTACTAGGCTAAAAATATTCAATTTTCACCTTGATCTTCCCGAGTCTTGTCTTTCTCCATTCTCATCAAGGAGAAAAAATTTCGGCCACACGTAATTTGACATGAGGTTGAAATAATTTTAGCATACATTTCAACATATAACTGCTTAAGTTTCAAAGAATCTATTGAAATATTTAATAATAGTAATCAAAATTATTATCTAACCAAACTTCACTTTATAAGTAATAATTAGTTCATGGATTTTGTCCTTTAATACTTGGCTAGTTTTTTTATATTTATTCCCATGTGTGATAGAGTAATATTTATGTGTAATTACAATGCTAGACCTATATTTCCATCACATACCATTTGTCATGAGTTTGAGATATTTTATTTTTTAATAAATGTATCAAAATATTAATCCTTAAGTTTTGACACATTAAAAATATTTTAACTGAATTGGCACCGAAGATTGGCCAATTCCGTGCTGAAATAGTGCTGAAATTGGGTTCGAAGAATGCTGAAAATGATATAATTTATAGCTTTATTCATTGCTGAAATGCATCACAATGACCAATTTGCTTTAGGATTAGCTGCATGCATCACAGCTCTTTGAGGTGCAACCCGTACAACTTTAAGTGAATGTAGAATACTTCGTACATTTGACTGTTTTTTTTAACCTTATTATGTTGCTCAACTTGGTTGATATGTTATATTCTCTTGTATATTTAGGGTGAAGGTGTTTCCAAGCAGAAGGGATAATTGATGTCCAATTTGATTGTGGTTATTTCGTGTCCATGAAATAGGATCTGAAGTTCTTAGTGGAGTACTTTACTGGCCCCACCAACAAGCTCCATCATTCTCAAAATTAGCTGCACAAAATTGCAATGCGGTTGTACCTTACAATCTACCATGTCACCACCATTTCAGGGCAAAGGAACAGTAGGAGAAAAAAAATGGTGATCCTAATTGCCCAAAAGCTAACAGGAGTGGATACAACTTCTTCTTTGCGGAAAAACATGCCATGTTCAAATTTCTTTATCCACATAAAGAGAGGGAATTCACAAAAATGATTGGAGAATCTTGGAACAATCTTTCTCTCGAAGAAAAATGGTAAGCATACTCAAATCGATTGTTTAGTATATGATACATTATGAAGTTTCATCATAAATTTAGAATGATTAACTGATTATTACGTAATATGGGACCGGGGCTTTCAATGAGCGACATTGTAATACCCCATATTATTCTTGACTTAATTCAGCTCTTAGTTGCATGTATATGAGGTTTAGGGCCTGAAAATTTTTCTAAGTGTTGGGGACTTAGTCATATCTTAAGCCTCTTAACTTCAAAAATTTTTAAATTAGTCTTCCTGATCCTGAGGCATTAGTTTTTAATTTAATTCACGTTCAAGGGTGCAAGGAGCATGTCTCGAAAAAGTTTTGGATTTTTCAGACTATGATTGGGTCATGTTTGAATTTCTATTCCGGCACCTCATCGCGGTGTCTTTAGTGATGGGGACCTCATTGCATCGTGGTGACTCTTTAAAATGCATTTCAATTGCGAATTTAATTGTCTAAGGGGCAATTGAGTCTTTTCCCCAGAACCCAATTCATCCAATCCTGATTACAATCATCAATTAGGGCGTAAATTGCCCATCTTCTCCAATTGTACTCTCAAACAAACCCTTCCCTCTTCCCCAAGAACAAGAATTCAAGTCTTTCAAGTTCAAGATTCTCAAGAAAGTGTCAAGATTAGGGTTTAATCCTTAAAGCTAAGAAACTTAAGTTACGTGGGGCTATCCTAAACTTCATGGGCATAGTGTATTTGTTTTTAGAAAGTTTTAAAGCTATGAAATCATGTATTTATGAAGGATTTTGAGAACACTTTAAAGAATATGAATAATGAATCTATTAGATGACGTAACATTTTTGTCTTGAGGTTTTCATGGAATTGAATCATGTTCGCATATATATATATATATAAAAGTATTTTCAGTTTTGCAAATTTTAATTGCGAGGATGAATAACGAAACTTCCTCTGTTGTTATGATACCTCTTGATTTCACATGGTATGGATTGTTCAACTGCATATTTAGGAGCATGAGATAATATTTTAATATTGTTTGTGAACTTGATATCAGTTATTAATTAAAGAGAGGGTCTTTTCTTGTTTATAAAATATTCAATGTGACAATTGAAAGAATTGCATGGATTGTTATGACGAAGTTGACTATTATATATTAAGGTGTTGAAAAAGGGAAATCTTTTCAAAAGCTTTCACACATTTTGAAGTACGAATCCTCTTGCATTGTTTAAATGTGTTTGGTGGTCAAATAACTTGTTTTGATTCAGAAAGATAAAGCATAATGTGATATGGGATGTATATATAACATGCAAGTCTTGGTATGATGATACCGAAACAGATAATGCCATAACAAACTTAGAACAGAAGGAAATACAGATTTTTTTTAGATTTTTCAGATTTAGAGTTCAGAAAGATGTATGTTTAAAAAAGACTAAAAATGGGCCTAAAGAGATTTAGGTTGTTATCCGAAGAAGGAACGAGTGAGATAACTCATTGCCCGAAATCGTTTTTTTCTGATATGGGTTTTATTATGTCCCAAATAGGGATTATACATTGTCCTTGTCCTTGTGCCCTCTGGCATATCAGAATCTGAAACAACAACCCTTAAGACAAACTTGGGTTGGGGTTTTGGCCGCCGAGTCAACGGTAGATTCCATATAGCCCGTGGAAGTGTAGAATTATGGGGTGTACCACCTAGCTCAGAAGTAAGACAAAGAGTCGAGTTGAGTTTCTTACATATGTTTTGAAGCCTACTAATTATGCCTATGTATTTTTTCAAATGTTTTATGATGACATGATTTTATGAAATGCTATCACCTATGTTGTATATCAGTATTTTGTTTCTGGATTGTTCTACGTACCAGTAAATTTGTGTATTGACCTCATATATTTCAGGATCTGAGGTTTAGTCCTACGGTCCCTTTACGCAGTAGATCATTGTCAGATATTTGGATTTGGTGAGTCTCCCTAATCTCGAAAGGCCTTGTTCCATGTGATATTTTTATTTGGTTTTAGTTCATAGTCCGACCGAGGGCCTTGTCCGGATTTTAGACAGATTGTTGTTTTTTAGTTTAGTAGAGATTTCATAGACTCGTTTCTAGATGGTTTTGGATCTTTCTGAACTTACCTTCCGCATTATTATGTTTAAATAATAAGATAACTATGTTTCCAGTTTACTCCCATATTTTTATGCTAGATGAATTATGTATATGATTACAAATTGAGAGGGCTCCCAAGCCTTCACAGTTTGGAATGCCCATCACGTACATGACCTCGATTTGGGTCATGAAAAACTTGGTATCAGAGCATGATTCATGGTCCCAGGGTGTCTGCAAAGTCACATCAGGTAAAGTTCTTTTTATGGGTGTGTAGCGCGCCACACTTATTAGGAGAAAGCTACTAGGTGTTTAGGAATGTAAATTTTTTTTTCATGTTTTATCTCGTGCTTTAGAGTCTAAATGTCCCCTAACTTATGATTTCCAATTTTTCAGAGATTGATCATGCCTCTTCGTAGATCCAATGAACATAATACCTAAGTTGATGATGTCTGCCCTACTCATGGGATGCGGACCCATAACATAGCTCGTACTCTAGAGTTTGTTGCTACTCCAGGAGTTTCTACAATCCAAATTAGTCCACGTCAGGCTTCTCGATTAGGTATTAACCATTCTTAAACTTTCCAGAGAGAAGTGTCGAATAATGAGTTCTAACAGTACATCCAAATGATTGCTTAGCTTGTGCCTTCTCAGGCCCATCAATCTAAAGATATGAGATCTGTGTCTGGTTCATATGAAATTACTCAGGTTGGATAATTCATGAGGCTGAACCCACCTACCTTTACCGGCATAAAGATTGAGGATGACCTCTAAGGGTTTATTGATAAACTAGAGAAGATTTTTTCAGTCATGCATACTTATGAGTTTGAAAGGGTTGCTTTGGCAGCTTATCAGTTGAAGGATGTAGCTAACTAGTGGTATAATGAGTGGGAAGATTTGAAGGGCATAGATGTTGAACCTTCTGTGTGGGGTGAGTTTATGGAAGCTTTCCCGGATCATTTCTTTCCCTAAGAGATGAGGGAGGCAAAAATTGAAGAATTTATGTATATGAAACAAGGAAAGATAAGTGTCAAAGAATATGCATTGAAGTTTACCAAGATGTCCGATTATGCTCTAGAATTAGTGGGTAACATGAGGGCTCGCGTGAGGAATTTTGTGTCTGGTGTCTCAGATGATTTGGTGTTAGAATGTAAGGGGGAAATATTTATCAAGGACATGGTTTATCCATGTTATCAGTACATATATAGCAGGTAGAAGAGGAGAAGAAGAGCCTGGAAAAGGTAAGGGAGAAAAAAAGGCTATCTCAAAAAGCTAGGTCTATGGATCAGAATGCCAGTCAGCAGCAAGGTGACAGGTTAGACTAGAGGTGGTCCAAAAAGAAATTTTGGAGCAATGCTTAGTCTTCAGCTAGTTCCCCAATGCCTAGACCTTCAATTGATCAACAATTTTATAACCCTCAACCTAACGGTGTTTGGAATATGCAGGGTACTCAGTCCCAAGGTAGTGTAGCCCATACATAGCAGTCATTCCCATAATGTGGAAATTTAGGTAAGCATCACCCAGGGAATTGTTAGTTAGGTAGGATGGTGTGCTATACTTGTAGTCATTCAAGTCATTTTTAGAGAGACTTTCATTTAGTTAGAGGAAATATTGGAGGTGCTAACTCCTAGTCAAATTTTACAGCTCCACCACCTAAGGGTAACACTTCCGCTACTGGAGGTGGTCGCAACTGTTTATATGCTTTATCTAACCATCATGATATAGAGCCTGCGCCAGATGATGTTATGGGTATATTATAAATTTTCTCCCATGATGTATATGTGTGAATTGACCCAGGGTCTACCTTGTCTTATGTGACCCTTTATGTGGCAATTAGTTTTTGTTTTAAAGCAAAAAATATTCTGAAACCCTTTTCTGTTTCCACCACTGTTGGTAATTCTATTGTGGTTAGGAGAGTTTATAAAAATTGTGTGGTGTCTATTTGTCATTGAGATACTTGGCTGATCTTGTAGAGCTGGATATGATTGATTTTGATGCTATACTAGGAATGGACTGGCTTCATTCATATTACTCTACGTTAGACTGTGGAACCAGAAAGGACACCTTCTCTTTTCCTAATGATCCAATGATAGAGTGGGTGGACATTCTCTAGTACCAAAGGGAAAATTTATGTCTTATCTTAGAGCCTGTAAGATTATATCAATGGGGTGTCTGTACCATCTTGTTCAGGTCAAAGATTCTAGCAATGGAAGTTCTTCCCTCTAGTCTGTTCCCGTAGTTAATGAACTCCTAGAAGTTTTTCCTGATGACTTTCCCAGGATACCACCAGATTGGGAGATAGATTTTGTCATTGATTTGTTGCCAGACACCCGTCCTATTTCTATTTCGCTATACAGAATGGCTCCTATAGAATTGAAATAATTGAAAGAACAGTTAAAAAACCTTCTTGACAAAGGCATTATTCATCCTAGTGTCTCTCCCTGGGGTGCTCTAGTACTATTCATGAATAAGAAAGATGGCTCCCTCTGTATGTGTATAGATTATCGCCAGCTGAACAAAGTCACAGTCATGAATAAATACCCTCTTCCTAGAATCGATGATCTCTTTGATCAACTTCAATGTGCCAAATGTTTTTCCAAATTAGACCTTTATTTGTGGTACCATCAGCTGAAGTTACAGAGACTGACATTCCAAAAATGGCTTCCCAAACTTAAGATGGTCACTATGAGTTCTTAGTGATGTCCTTGAGACTAACTAATTCCCCCGCAAATTTTATGGAACTAATGAATAGGGAGTTTCATTAGTTTCTAGATTTTTCATCCTAGTCTTTATCGATGACATCTTGATTTAGTCTAAGAGTGAGGAGGATCATGCCAATCACCTCCGAATCATCCTTCAAACCCTCAAAGATCATGAGTTATATGCAAAGTTTTCCTAATGTGAATTCTGGTTGAGTGTTATTACTTTCCTGGGGCACATTGTTTCTAGTGAGGGAATTAAAGTCGACCCCCAAAAGGTTAAGGCAGTGAAAAATGGCCCGGACCCACGGTTTAAACCGATATCCGAAGCTTCTTAGGTTTGGAAGGGTATTACAAAAGATTTGTAGAGAGTTTTTCCTCCGTAGCTACTCCACTTACTAGATTGACTCAGGAAAAGGTGAAATTCTTGTGGTCTGACTCTTTTTAGAATAGTTTTGAGAAAGTAAAAGACAAGTTGACTACCGCACCAGTTTTGACTCTACCTACGGGTACAAAGGGCTTTTTTGTGTACTGTGATATGTCCTGGGTGGGACTTGGGTATGTACTTATGCAGCATGGCAAGGTGGTGGCTTACGCATCTAGACATCTAAAGGTGCATGAAAATAATCATCCCACCCATGATTTAGAATTAACGATTATGGAGTTTACATCAAAGATTTGGTGCTATTATCTTTATGGGGTGCATGTTGATATATTTACTGATCATAAAAGTTTGCAGTATGTTTTCACACAGAAAGAACTGAATCTAAGGTAGAGGTGGTGGTTGGAATTATTGAAGGATTATAAGATGAACCTTCATTACCATCCAGGCAAGGCCAATAAAGTGGCCGACACCCTTAGCAGATTGTCAATGTGTAGTCCTTCTCATGTGGAGGAAAGAAAGAGGAATACAGTGAAGGATATTCATCGATTCATAAATTTGGGAGTTTGACTCCTGAACTCTAAAAATGGTGGAGTGTTCGTACATAAGGTGGCTAAATCTTCCCTGTGTTCGTAGGTTAAAGAAAAGCAGAACAAAGACCCTATCCTGATGCAGATTAAGGAAGATGTTGGTCAACAAAGTGTAATGGTGTTTGAAATTAGGGGTGATGGAATTTTGAGGTATCAAGGTAAGGATATGTGTGCTGAATGTGGATGGGCTAGGACAAAGAATTCTTAATAAAGCTCAAACTTCCAAATATGTAGTTCACCCCGGCTCTACTATAATGTATCATGATCTTAAGACTATTTACTAGTGACACAACATGAAAATGGATATTGCTAACTTTATGTCAAAGTATTTGAATTGTCAACAAGTAAAGGTAGAACATTTGAGACCAGGTGGCACTTCCCAAGAGATAGCTTTGCCTCTATGGAAGTGGGAGATAATCAATATGGACCTCATTACAAGACTTCCAAGATCCTAACCAACATGACTCTATTTGGGTGATTGTCGACAGGATGACCAAGTCTACCCATTTTCTTCCAGTACGGATAAATTATTTAGGGGATGACTATGCTAAGCTATATATTTGAGAGATAGTTCATTTGCATGGGGCTCTTATTTCTATATTATTTGACGGAGTCACACAATTCTCTTCTCAATTTTAGCAGTCTTTTCAGAGGGTTCTAGGAATCCAATTAAACCTTGATACTTCCTTTCACCCTTAAACGGATGGGGAAGTAGAATGCACCATTCAGACCTTAGAAGATATGTTGAGGGTTTGCGTGATTGAATTTAAGGGTAGTTTGGTGGATCACTTTCTGTTGATAGAATTCGCTTATAATAATAGCTATCATTCCAAGATTCAGATGGATCCTTTTGAAGCCCTTTATGGGAGAAGATGTTGGTCCCCGATTGGGTGTTATGAAGTGGGTAAAACCTGATTGTTTGCACCTGATCTTGTTCATCAAGCGGCGTGGAAAGTAAAGGTCATTAAAGAGCGACTTAAGACAACTCAGAGATTCCAAAAGTCTTATGTCGATGTTTAAAGAAGGGAGTTGGAGTTTGAGGTTGATGATTGGGTATTTCTAAAAGTCTCCCTTATGAACGGAGTTATGCAATTTGAAAAGAAAGGGGATCTCTATTGTAAGACCCTGTAAGATCCTAGCTCATTTCTGCTTACTATTGCATGTTAAAGAGGTCCAAGATTTAAAAAATTTCATGAAGTGTTAGGACTTAGTTATTTATAAAGCCCTAAACTTCGATGATTTTATTTTTGACCTTCCCAAGTTCAAAAAGTTAATTTTTAAGTTGATTCATGATCAAGGTTATCGATAGTAAGTCTCGGATGAGTTACAGAATTTTTCAACTGGCGTAAGGGTGTGTTTGGACTTCCAAAATAGTAGCACCACTGGAGTAAGCCCACATCGTGCGACCCAATCCATTGGTAGGGGTGCCTGTGTAAGAGCAGCAATGCATGGTCTAGACCAGCAGATCAGAGCCCACGACGCGTGCTTCATCGCTCCCCCTTATTTTCCAGCCTTTGATTCCATTTTTTCAAGGGCAATTGGGTCTTTTCCCTTTACCCATTTGGTTCATAACATGGGATTTAGGGTCCCAAAATCATAATTTTCTATTCTATTCACAAAATCCTCTCAAAAGAAAGTCTCTTCTCTTAAGAAACAAACCCTATTCTCTTCAAAAAGATCAAGCGATTCAAGCTTAGTCTTCGAGAAAATCACCAAGAATTTTTACAAATTCATCAATTAAGGTATGTGTGATGTTCATTCATGGGTCCTTCTCACGATGGAGTCCAAGAATCCATTTTCAAGTTCAAAATTATGATCTTTACTTGTTATTATCAATTATATCCATGAACTTTCATGAATTCCAATTTTTATATTATGTTTACAAATTGTTTCCATTGGAATTAGCCCTTGAAACATTTGAAGGATGATATTCGCACGTTAAATCCTTAAGTCATCATTTTCATATTGCAATTATGTTGTTATCATCCGATTTAACTATTCCCATGCTTTAATTCATGATCCCCATGTGTTTGATGAAATACTTAAGTGAATAATTTTGAACAATGAGTTCCTTCCATGGTTTCAAAGCTTTCGTGTGTCCTTATTGTTATTGTTATCGAGAACCTGGGGTTATGAATACAATTTAGCTTTTTACCTAGTTTTCAGTACCCACAAAATGAATTTAGAATACGCCATAAGCATTCTCTATCAGTTAATTATTATGATCAGTTGTTAGTTCAGTCCAGTAATCAGTGTCAGTTCAGTTGGGCATAGGATTCAGTACTGAGCAAACCTAGGGATAAGGGCTCACCTGTCAGTTAGGACTGGGTCCTTAGAATCAATCCCTTGGTTCTAAAACTACGTAGCCGGCACAGGTTATAAGATGTTACCCGCCAGTTTAGGACTGACACTCTCAGGGATCACCCAATAATTTAGGACTGATCTCAGGGGTCACCAGCTAGATCGGGACTGATTCCATAACCATTGTTAGTATCCATGGAACGGTACTAGCACCTTTCAAAATAGGGTCATAGGTTAGACCCTGATCAGCTCAAACTAGGGCATGTCGATTGGATGATACCTCCCACAGTTTTAGTTTTAGTATTCAGTTCTATTTTGCTTGACCATAGCATATAATTTATCAATATTTAGTTACTGGATTTCAGTATCTTAATTTATAGACTTGTAACGCCCCAAAATCTGATCCCGAGACGACATACTCTGCTCAAGACTATGAGTAGCCTTAAGCTAATGCTATCTTCCTTCTACTAAATCTGAATTTCATAATAATGGAAATATAGACATATAATCATGCTAAATAAGAAATCTATCTAACATAACTGTTAATAATCTCAATATAATCTCTGAAAACCAAATACTGTAAGTTTGAATCGTAACTAATAGTCTAACAAGCCTCTACTACTAATAACTAGAGAGTCACTGGGACAAACCCCCAGCTAACTCGGACTGTCTGAAAAGAATGCTAATTAATATAAACTAATAAGTTAAAATATCTGAATGACTAAGTCCTCAAACCATGAGGACTTACCAACTGTCGGATGTAGATGGAGATGCTCGAACTACTCACGTTGCTGATATTGAGCACCTGAACCTACATTATGAGATAATGTAGCACATATACATATATGTGGATCAGTACTTTGAGGATGTAATTAGTATATGGGGTTGAAATGCATACGTAAAAACAATATATCCATCATCATCATCATTTGTGAAATAATGCATGTCAAATGTAAATGACTCACATAAGCTTGACTAACAGAGAAACTAAAATCTGTAATCATGAATAGTAAAGCATATTGAATAAATCTAGTGAGTCATAAATTTAGTTCTAAAAGGTGTGCTAGTGATCTGTCTGTAAATCGTGCTGTCTAAGTGTAGGAAGGACTCACTTTTGTATCTGAAATCTGAAAGCTGAAATCTGTAACTAATATCTTTCTGTATAGCATAATTTGGATAAAGTAGCGAGCCTTTACACTTAGTTTTCTAAAAGCTTTTCTATTAAGATTATTCTGTTCTAAAATCTATAGTCTGTAGCATTAGGGAGGTTCTTCTAACCGACATAAACCATGTGAGCTAACATGGAGTCAACATCTTGTTCCCCTATGGGGAAAACCTCACGATGGGGAGAGGTGTCATACTCTTTCCAAGGAGTATAACCTGAGTTAAATGATCATATCTGTAACTGTCATCCTTATAGAAATGAGAATAATATGATAATCAGTATCTACGTTGGCTATGTAGTTTTGTGCAAGATAGGGCACGCTAATCCTACACTTCTTGTTTGTTGCTAAATACTACTCCCTTTAATCCATATGTTCATTCTCTTTGAAATCTATTTTAAAAATAGCATAAGGGTTCATTATGAAACCAATATGTATTTATTTGATTCAATCTGTAAGTAAAGCTAATCTGATTTCTGTAATCTATAATAAATCTGTAAAGTGGATTCCAAATCTTATCTGAGGATCAAAATATCAAAGATTTATTGAAAATATGTACATAATCTGATCATAAGATGCCTAAAGCATCATCCTTCTTGAAATATAAACATATAAACTTGGGCTTAATAACCCATGCGTCAAGTTCATCTCAAAGCATCATAAAGTTCATGCTAGATATTGAGAAAAATAATAATTCAATTCAAAATCTGAAATTTACTGCAATAGGCATGAAAATATGAAGATAAACATGCAATTCAACTTGTAAAACACTTGCAATCTCATAATCTTGCAATTAGCAATAATGGGTATGAACCATAATTTAAAGCTCATGTATAATCATTTAAAATCATATAAATTTGAAATAAAAACTTAGTTTTGGGAATAAGGATGAAAGAGGATCCTTGTTCATAAACCCCACATACCTTAATTGATGATTAGATGAAGAATCTTGAATTGTGGATTCCTATTTGAGTTCTGGAAGACGAGTTCTTGATTATCTTGACTTTGGAATCCTCATTTTTGAGCTTTCTTGGAGAAACAACGTTAGAAATTGATTTCTTGGAGAGTATGCTTTGAGATCTAGGGTTTTTCTTTGAGAGAGAATGAATGAAAATAAGCATAAGGTGCTTAGAATGAGCTTAATCTTGTGGTATTCATGAATTGGGGGCTTGGGAATTCACCAAAGAGCCCCTTTTAAACTTTTAATCAGAACTGGAAACAATAAAATATTCACGATTTTACATGCCATCGCGACACACCACTATTGCGGTGGCTCACTTGAAAAGGACAACTGGGAAATTGGGTACCTCCATGATGCGGAGCTATCACGTTGCCCCAGCTGATTTCTACAATTGAGAACAAGAATTTCTCTGCAACACGGGCCAATTGCAGAACTCTATTAGAATGCCATTTAGGCCATCATCGTGATGCAGTACAATCGCATTGGCCTACTGGAAATTGACAAATGGGAAATTGGACCTCATCGGGATACGAGCTTATTGTGGTGCTCCACTGGAATTTGACAAACATGAATTTAACCTTCAATACGACGCGAGGATTGCCCAAATAGCGTACTGCTACACTAAAAATGCCATAACTTCTAAACCGAGTAACAGATTTAGGCAAAATTTGTATTGATGGAAAGCTACTTCAATTTTCCACACGGTGGAGAGTCTAAATCTAGAAAATTATAAATGTAACAAAATTTATCTATTTTTTAAAGCTAGTCTTTGATATTCTAGTAGCGAAATTAAACTAGGAAAAGTACGGGGTATTACAAGACTATTCCAGAATCAAGGTATATTCTTGGTCATGCATACTCAAATTTTATAGTTTTCATGTATCTATGAATTAGTTATCTCATGCTATTTAGCTAGTTAGTTATTAGTCTTGTTCAGTCAGATTTTAGTATTTCTATACATGTTTGTTATTACTATTTTCATGAACACTTAGCCCATGCATATCAGCCTAAACTTATCTCGCATACCAGTATATTCAAAGTACTGATCATATACTCATTTTTTGCACTATGATGTTTAATATCATAGGTTCGAACGCTCAGTTTCTTAACCACACTTTGAAAGATTAGATTATCAGCAGCAAAAGTGGTGAATCCTCATATTTCAATGACATGATTTATTTATTTGAGTTTATCTTAGTAGTTCAGTATTTATATTCAGTTAGAGTTGATTTGGGGTTTTTCCCACCAGTTCCACAATCAGTCAGTTAGAGGCTTTCAATCAGTTTTAGAAATTCAATTAGATTATCAATTTTATCAGTTTTCAGACAGTTTCTTTCAGTTGATTCAGTATTGTTTTCATTTTCTAAAACCTTATGGTGTTTTTCAATTAGATTTCACACATGTTCATTTATTATCAGTTTTATTCAGTGCTCACAGTAGGTACCAGTTCATGGGTTTGCTTGTGGTCTCTTGGGACCTTAAGAATCGTGCGGAGACCAGGGTATATTCCTAGTTCGTTAAATTAGTCCTCATTATATAAGACCATATCAGATTATGAGAAGGATCGGTAGGATTGCTTATGAGCTAAATTTTCCTATGATCCTGGCTTCTGTGAAATTATGTGTTTTATGTATCGATGATGAAGACATGTATTGGGGATAATTCTCTTGTGTTGCCTATGGAACAAATCAATGTAGAAGACTTATTGTCATACGAAGAAGAACCCATTGCTATTTTAGATTGCCAAGTTTGAAAGTTGAGAAGTAAGGAGATAGCCTTGGTTAAGGTGTTGTGGAGGAATCAAAAAGTTGAGGAAGCTACTTGGGAGTTGGAGAATGACATGCGTACTAGGTATCCGACTCTCTTTGAAACCGTTGATGATGATATGGAAGGTAGAAATCTTATACTACTCTTTTCCTTCCATATAGTTCTTGAAATTGTACTTCTTGTGTCCTGAGTAATCATTCATGGATGAATGATCTCAAAGGGGTATAATGTAACACCTTGTATTATTGTTGACTTAATTCAACTTTTAGTTGCATTCATAGCGAGGTTTAGGGCTTGAAAACTTTTCTAAGTGTTGGGGACTTAGTCATATCTTAAGCCTCTTAACTTCGTCCCGACCCTGAGGCGTTGGATTTTGAGTTAATTCATGTTTAGAGGTGTAAGGAGCATGTCTTGGGAAAGTTTTGAATTTTTTTGGATGAGGATTGAGTCGTGTTTGGATTTCGATTCCAGCACCTCACACGATAGTATCGCATCGCGGTGTCTTTAGTGATAGGTACCTCATCACATTACGGTGGCTCTTTAAAATGCATTTCTGTTGCAAATTTAATTGCCTGGGGGGAAATTGAGTCTTTTCCCCTCAACCCAATTCATCCAATCCCAATTATAATCATCAATTCGGGCAAAAAATTCCATCTTCTCCAATTGTACACTCAAGCAAACCCTTCCCTCTTCCTTAAGAACAAGAATTCAAGCCTTTAAAGTTTTAGATTCTAAATAAAGTGTCAATATTATGGTTTAATCCTTCAAGTTAAGAAACTTAAGGTACGTGGGGCTATCCTAAACTTCATGGGCATAGTGTATTTGTTTTTAGAAAGTTTTAAAGCTATGAAATCATGTATTTATGAAGGGTTTTGAGAACACTTTAACAAATATGCATTATGAATCTATTTAGTGACATAACATTTTGGTCTTGAAGTTTTTGTGGAATTGAATCATGTTCACGTATATATATTAGTATTTTCAGTTTTGGAAATTTGAATTGAGATATGAGTAACGAAACTTCATCTCTTGTTATGATACTTCTTGATTTCTCATGGTATGGATTGTTCAACTGCACGTTTCGAAGCATGAGATAAATGTTTTAATATTGTTTGTGAACTTGATATTGTTTATGAATTGAAGAGAGGTTTTTTTCTTGTTTATAAAATGTTCAATGTGACAATTGAAAGAATTGCATTGGTTGTTATGAAGAAGTTGAGTATCATATGTTAAGGTGTCGAAAAGGGAAAATCTTTGCATAAGTTCTCTCACATTTTGAAGTACGAATTCTCTTGCATGTGTAAATGTGTTTGGTGGTCAAATAACTTGTTTTGATTAAGAAGGCTAAAGCAAAATGTGATATGTCATGTATATATGACTTGTAAGCCTTGGTATGACAATACCGAAATGGATAATGCCATGACAGACTCAGAACAGAATAGAATACAAATTTTATTCAAAATTTTTTGATTTAGAGTTCAAAAAGATGCATGTTTAGACAACAACAACAACAACAACAACAAACCCAGTGTATTTCAACAAAGTTGGGTCTGGGGAGGGTAAATGTACGCAGTCCATACCGATACCTCCGGAGAAGTATAGAGGTTGTTTCCAGTAGACACCCGACTTAAGATAAAGAATAGTAAACAAGGTCATAATGAAACATAAAGCAGGATGGATGAATAAGGAACAAGAAATAATAAAATAGAAATCAGAGAAATACTAAATAAGAGAAATAAGAGCAATAAGAAATAAGAAATAGGTAACAAGAAATACAAAATAGGACACCCACCTAGCAATAAGATACATACACAACCCAAGGACACAGTCCTAGGATTACTAACCCGGATACACAAGATCTCTCCTAACTACTTGCTATAACCCATATACTCATACTAGCCCTCTACCCTTATCCTCAAACTCCACACCCTCCTATCTAGGGTCATTTCCTTAGTAAGTTGTAGCTGCTCCATGTCACGTCTAATTACCTCTCTCCAGTATTTCTTCGGCCTACCTCTACCCCTCCTAAAGCCACCCAAAGCTAGCCTCTCACACCTATGAACTGGGACATCCGTGCTCCTCCTTATCAAATTTCCAAACCATCTCAACCTTCCTTCCCACATCTTCTTCTCCACTGGAGCCACTCCTACCTTCTCTTGAATAATCTCATTCCTAACTCTATCCCCTCTCGTAAGCCCACATATCCAACGCAACATTCTCATTTCCGCCACCTTCAATTTTTGAATGTGGGAGTTATTGAATGGCCAATACTCCTCACCATACAGCATGGCCAGACGTACTACCACTCTATAGAATTTGCCTTTAAGCCTAAGGGGCACCTTCTTATCATACAACACTCCCGAGGTGAGCCTCCACTTCATCCAACCTTCTCCAATATGTTTAGATACATCCTCATCAATCTCACCATTCCCCTGAATGTTTAGAAAAGACTAAAAATAGACCTAAAGATTCTCAGGTGGTTACCCACCGAAGGAACGAGTTTAGATAATTCATTGCTGAAAATCTTATTTTGCCGATATGGGTTATGTTATATCCCAAATAGGGATTATATGTTGGAATTGTGCCCTCTGGTGTATCATAATCATAAACTCCAACCCTTGCGGAAAACTTGGATTGGGGGCTTGGACGCCGAATTAAGGGAAGATTCCATATAGCCTGTGGAATTATAGAATTGTAGGGTGTACCACCTAGCTCAGAAGTAAGACAAAGAGTCGAGTTGAGTTTCTTACATATGTTTTGATGCCTGCTGACTATGCCCATGTATTTTCAAATGTTTTACGATGACATGCTTTTTTGAAATGCTCTCACTTATGTTGTATATCAGTATTTTTTTTTATTATTCTATGTACCAGTACCTTTATGTATTGACCCCCTATATTTCAGGATCTGAGGCTCAGTCTCGCGGTCCTGCTAAGTAGTAGATCGTTGTCATTTGGAGTTGCTGAGCCTCCCTTATTTTGGAAGGCGTTGTTCCATGTGATGTTTTCATTTGGTTTTAGTTCATGGTCCGACCGGGGGCCTTGTCCCTATTTCAGACTGATTGTTGTTTTTCAGTTTAGTAAAGATTTCTCAAACTTGTTTCTAGATGATTTTGAGTCTTTCTTAACTTACCTTCCACATTATTATGTTGAAATAATAAGATGACTATGTTTCCAGTTTACTTTCGCATTTTTATGATAGATGAATTATGTATATGATTACACGTTGAGAGGGCTCTCGGGCCTTCATGGTTCGGGATGCCCATTGCAGTCAGGGCCTTGGTTCGGGTCATGACAGACATAGATAATGAAGATTTATAAGTCAAGTCCATCTTGTTTGGGATTATCAAACTCGAGCAATAAAACAAAAATTAGATAGTATAGTAAGTCTGAGAGAGTTTTATAATGGTTGTTAGTCTATATATAAAGGTCTATCAAAACTATGGGGCGAAAGACAAGGAAATGTACCAGAATAAACTGAAGGAGTATAGAGAAAGAATGATGACCGCATCAGCTTCCTACTAAAGGCTAAAGCTGACGAACTGGCTGAGGGAAAAGAGAAGGAGATATAGTTCATTTAGTATGATATCAACTTGTAACTTTT
>NC_061122.1:222393155-222398726 GCF_002878395.1 Capsicum annuum | reverse complement strand
AGAGATCACCCGCTAGGTAGGCTGGATCTCAAGTATTAGTATTAGTTGACTCAGTTATCAGAAGTCCAGTTATTAGAATTTAGTATTCACTGTTACTATGATTTCAGTTATAGTTTATACACTCATGTATGTATCCTCATTCAGTAGTCTTATGTTATCCAGTCAGTATTATTCATGCATGTAAACCCTTGCATTTAGCCTTACCTAACCTAGCATACCAGTACATTCTCACATACTGACGTATACTATTCGCTTGCGCTATGGTGTCATATACCATAGGTTCAGAAGCACGGGATCCAGAGCACCCTTAGCAGGTCAGATTCAGCCAGCAGCAGTAAACGTAGAAGTGAGTCCTCATCATTCTAGGATGTTCCTTATTTCATTAAATTTAGCATTTCAGAAGATGGAGTTAGTTGGGGGATAGTCTCATCAACTCCACAGTTCAAACAGTTTCGAGGTTTTTCAAACTAAATGTCTAAATAGACTAGAGTATTTTTAGACAGTTATTTTAATTTTGGTATTTTTAAACATTGTTTAGTTTTATTTTAGAGATTTGAACCTTATGGAAAGTTTCTACTAGTTTTCCACATTTATTTTAGTATGTTATTTAGTACTCAGTTACAGATATCAGTCAAGGGTTAGCTTGTGATCCTTTGAGATTATGAGCACTGTGTAACATTCGGGGTACCAGATTTAGGACGTTACAATATTATTTGGTATCAAAGTTATTTTGTAAGTCTTGAACTTTGAAACACATATCTTTCTTGTGAGAAAGGTCTTTGGCTGAAACTAGGTCAATTCAAGTGTGGATTCACTTATGTTGAATTCTTGGCATGGAAACTTGGGGAGATCGACATCCTTCTTGTGTCCACGTAAGACTGTTGGTGTTGTTATTGCATCTTTTAAGGGTTTTGTTATTTGATACACACCTTAGTTCTTAGGATTTGTAATAATGTATGACACACTAAATATCTTTACATTTCTAGTACTTGTAGTTCTTGTTCTAGTCAAAACCGCGTATTGTTGTTATCATTTTATTCTTATCATCTTGTGTTCATGTTTTTCCTGTTGTGTTGTTGCTGTTTTGGGTATTAAAATACACCTTGTATCTTGCCATTCTTATGTTGTTGTGGTTGGCCGAAACTAGCTCTTAAAGGGGTCCTCAAATTGTGTTTGAATTGTGGATTATTTTTTAGCCTTTTCGTGCCTTCAATGATATGATACAAATAAAGAAAGTACCAAAATAGACTCCAAAATAGTCTACAAATCACAAGGATCTGAGGACCAAATGGAGACCTCTCAGATTCAACAAACAACAAGAATAATACAAGATATAAGGGTGTGTTTCACACCAAATCAGCCACCATAAACTAAGTTAACAATGAAAAGATGATGAAAAACAACAATATGATAACACAACATATGCATTACAAGGTTACAAGAAAAAAACACTACACAAGAATGCTAGAAATGGAAAGATAGGTAGTGCGACATACACTATTACATGAACTAAGAACCTAACTGTGTTTCAAGAAAAAATACCCTTACTACTATGATAATAGGAGCTCCTACACTCTTTGGTGGACACAAGAGGGACCTCAATCCTTCAAACACCCAACGCTCCAAGCAAGATAACAACACAAGTGAATCCACACTTGTTGTTCACCTAGTTTCAGCCAAGCCTCCAAAGGGAGAGACAACTTGTCTTTTTATTGTGTTTTACAAGATTCAATATCCAAAAAACTAACGAAATAAACCCTACAATGTTCTTTATATATTGTATTATAAAATAGAAGTTACAATGACCAAAAGTTCCCTTAGTGAAGAGGTGCCCCTCTAGTGTATGTAGTGGGATGTTTTGGTGTGCATTTAGGTCCTCTTTTGCACTTCAATTGCATACACAAAGTCTCAGGTCCAACACACACTCTCATAAGTTCATCTACATGATCAAGCCCATACCAACCTCTCTAACTCTAGCTTGAAGCATGGTGCTATTATCGGTTGGGATTATCGGGGTCTCACAAATACGATACAAACAATGAAAGTACCAAAACACACTCCAAAACCATCCACAAATCACAAGGATCTGAGGACCAAATGCAAACCACTCTCGGATTCAACAAACAACAACAAGAATACAAGATACAAGGGTATGTTTCACACCAAATCAGCCACCACAAACTAAGTTAACAATAACAAGAAGATGAACAACAACAATATGATAACACAACCCACGGATTACAAGGTTACAAGACACAAACACTACACAAGAATGCTAGAAACGAAAAGATTGGTAGTGTGACATGCAATATTACATGAACTTAGAACCTAAGTGTGTTACAAACACAAATACCCTTAATAATATGATAATAAGAGCACCTACACTCTTCGGTGGATACAAGAGGGACCTCAATCCTTCAAGAACCCAATGTTCCAAGCAAGTGAACAACACAAGTGAATCCACGCTTGTTGTTCACCTAGTTTCAGCCAAGCCTCTAAAGGGAGAGAGAACTTGTCTTTCTATTGTGTTTTACAAGATTCAATAGCCAAAAAACTAATAAAATAAACCATACAATGTTCTTTATATAGTGTGTTTCAAAAAAGAAGTTAAATTGACAAAAAGGCCCCTTAGTGAAGAGGTGCCTCTCTAGTGTATGTAGTGGGATGTTTTGGTGCGCATTTAGGTTCTCTTTTGCACTTCAATTGCACACACCAAGTCTCAGGTACAACACAAACTCTCATAATTCCATCTATGTGATCGTTCATATATCAATTGATCCCCTATATTTCAAGTTCTGAGGCCCAGTCTACCGGTCTTGCTAAACAGTAGATTGTTGTCAGATGTTCAAAGTTGGTAAGCCTCCCTTGCTTTGGAAGGCATCTTATTTACTTATGTTGACCTTATTGATTTTAGCTCATGGTCTGACCGGGGGCCTTGTCCCGGTTTTAAACAGATTGTTGTTTTAGTTGTAGTAGAGATTTTACAGACGTGTATTAGATGGTTTGAGTTTTATTGAACTTATGTCCACATTACTCAGTTGAGATATTAAAGTGACCATGTTTCCATTTATTTTCCACATTTCCTTAAAGTATATGAATTGTGTATGTGATTGCCAGTTAGAGAAGGGCTCTCGGACCTTCATAGTTGGGGATGCTCATCCCGTCCTGGGCCTCGGTTCGGGTTGTAACAGAAAGGAATCAGTAAAGAAACTTAAATCTGTGCCCACTATATGCTAAGGACACAGACATCAATCTAGAATATATCTAAAGTTACAAAACCAATATTATAACACAAGTTTTGATAAACAAAAATCAATAACAAGTAACTATACTCTATAGTAACAGTAATCAAATAAGGTAGTTAGATCAAAAAACAAATATCCAACAAGATAGAATGTAAAATGAAGTGACTGCACCTGATTCGAGGGGAAGATAAAGTGAGGATGTTTTCTTGATTGCTTCGTCGAATTTCGTCAAGTTGGTGGAGAAATTGGTCACCAGAATTTCGCTGCCATCACCTTTACCTACTACTGACACCGTCCCTAAAGTTGGCCACCAGAAAATATGTTGGACGCCAGAAAAATATGTGGGCCGCCGGGAAAGTACTGATCACCGAAAATTTTTGTAGTCATGAGAAAAAGATGCAACGGACTTAGTAGTAGCTGAAATAGGTTATAAAGGAAAGAAAATAGATGAGGGAGATAAGAAGGAGTGCAAAACAGCTCACTGGAGAAGTTTTCGGAGGAAAAACGTGCGCCACTGGCTGGCGAGATTCTGGCCGGCATTCCATCAATTGGGTTTGGATGATGTAGTTGGCCGGCAAGATGCTGGCTGGCGTTTAATCAGTCTTGAACGTAGTTAGATCTTTTTCTTTCTTGTCGTCCTTTCATCTTTGGATCTTTGGATGGAATTTTCGCTGGAGAATAACACCTATGGAAACCAAACACCGGTCAAAATAACTGAAGAATGAGAGCTTGTTACGCTGAATAAAAGAGACGACGATGATCACGATTCGCAATATCGAGAAAAGGTCAGAAGAAAATATTATATAAGGCGACTGTTATAGAAAGAATAAATTATAATTTAAAAATATACTACTACATATTTGAATTAACAATTTTTTTGATCCACAGAAAGAGCTGAAGTTTTGGAACTACATTACAATGCAAAAATTTACAAGTTGATCTACATCTCCTGCTCCTTTTCTTATACAAAGACAATCTTTAGTCGCAAGATGTTTTGATCATTTTTTCTTTATATTCTTTCATTCCTTTCGGTTCCTTAAATTGTCTTTCACCCTATAGTTTTGATACACCTATATTTATATACTAACAATCAGTATCAACTCTCTTAATGTCACTATACAATCTAATTTTTCTTTTAACGCTGAAATTTGATAATCCCAAACAAGATGGACCAACTTATGAGTCTTCATTGTCCATATCACTCATTTAACCCCCAACATAAAAAAAACATGTAAATCAAGCTCCTTCCTTCCAATCAGAGGAACCCTTACTTAAATCCAAAAAGAGAGAGAGATCAGACATTAAACAAGCACTAAAAAGGATAGCTCAGTGCAATAAAGCTTTCCTAATGTGTGGGACCGGACCTCAATAGACATTAATTAATTTAGTCAAACATTATAAAGTGAGTACTTTTAAAATATATAGGGTCAACCCATAATTGAATCCACCCTGTTATTGGTGAAACTACGGAGGCGTGGATTCATCTGAATCATCTTTATTGAAAAATTATACTATATGAAAAGAATTATAATTATTTGTATATATTTCTTTTATACCTTTGATATCTTTGTGTTTTTTTTTTTTTTTGTTTTAAAGATTATCTAAGTGAAAATCCAACTACGCCATGGCCTATAGTGTCTTTAAGAGGAAGAATGTTAGAATAAAAATTAAAAAAGAAAAAGCACAAAAATATAATTAAAGGTTGTTTACGTGACTCAGGTGCAAGCATCTATCTCATTTTTATGTTATATATTCGAGTTATCAAAATAACAAAAAGGTGGAAGCTCGGAGAACAAAAGCCAAATAATAAAAGTGGTAGTGAATACAAATCAGACCATGTTGAAGGTTATGTGCAGAGAATTAAAACTTAGGCTTCTTCTTTCATAGCAACACAAAGAACAAACGATTTAAGGCAATGTGGACTATGCATAACTCTTAGCTATCAAACGTTGTGAGTGTTTTGCTAATATTATGACCCTTCAATTACATCCTAATGACAAAAGGGTGGATGTCAATTAGGAGGAGTTTTTTTTTTTTTTTTTTGTTGGAGGGGGGGGGGGGGGGGGGGGATATTTTCTAATTATGATGGAATTTCTGAGGTGATCACCAGTCAGAAGTTTGAAACAAAACCATTTATAAGCAAGAGAATTAGTCTAGAAAAAGAGATGTTTTCAGAAACTTCACTTCAGAAATTAATAGTTTTGGACTATCCTGCATAAGTTATAACAAAGTTTTGATCCTCACAATGAGCTGCATTTTGGAAACTACATTACATTGCAAAAAGTTACAAGTTGATATCATACTAAATGAACTATATCTCCTTCTC
>NC_061122.1:222359409-222390155 GCF_002878395.1 Capsicum annuum | reverse complement strand
TGAAACTTGTATATAGAGAATCATGGATATTGTATGAATACTAGGTTTAAAACTATAAGACCCACAAAATTCTAAGCTTAACTCAATCCCTTAGAGCATGAAAAGAGGTCCTAGATTTAGAAATTTCATCTAATTGTCCGTACTTAGAATTATTTTAGATTTCATAAGTTGGAAATCTTATTTCACGGTCCTTATGACCTTAAAATATCAATATTTAGATCGAATCATGATCAGGGGTGTCAATAGGTCACTACGGGTGAGTTTTGGATTTTTCGAACCTCGTTTGAACAATGTTCAAGTGACCAAAAAAGTAGGTCGATGCTATTTTGATGCAATGCATCTCCCATCACATCGATAGATAATTTCCCCCAACGTTAGTCCAATTCTAGTAAACCTATGCAAACTCGATGCCACACATTGGCCTTTGCATTGATGCCATCGACGCGATGTGTTGGTCTGTACGTCATAGGGCATGCTTTTAGTCATTAAAATCTTACATTCAGAGGGGTAGTTCTGTCATTTTTTCACCCTCATATCAACCCTAAAACACGTAATTAAGTCATCCAAAAGGCAAAATTTACTCATTTTCTCAAAAATATTTCTCAAGAACAAACCCTAGGGGATCTAATTTCTAATTCAAGATTCAAGAATGCACCATAAATCTTCACAAATTCAAGCACCAAGGTATGTTAGGTGTTTATCCAAGGATTTTCTTCCACCCTTGGATTTCAAAAAGCCTCTTTTAAAACTTCAAGTTTATTGAATTCTATATTGGGCTTGAATGTATTCGTGATTATAATGTTAATTAGGTTTCTAATTCATGATTTATTATAAGATTCATGTAAATTTATTTGACATGTATGTATTATTATGTGAATTCATGTTAAAGCTCTTGAATTTGTAATTTGGGATTGGAAATCATGATGCCTACATGTTGATTAGTATTATGTGCTTAGATTATGTTCCCCAAGTGTTTGATAAATTACTCATGTGGACTAAATGAGAAAATCATGACATGCTACCATATGTATAAGCTTATATCTTACAAGTGTTCGATAAAATGTCTCTATGAATAACTCATGAATATTGTAACGGTTTTCAAGATCATGCTAAGCTTTACTTTTCATGTTATCCAGTATTGGGGGTATCTAATACCCAACAATCTATCTATTTACCTAGAATTATAGTAGCTTTTGAATAATCTTAGTAATGTCATATACAGTAGCATTCAGTTAGTATAGAACTCAGTATATCCAGTCAGCAAATAGAACTCAGAACACACAATCAAATATAGTACTCAGTAAACTCAATCCAGTTTAGTCAGTTAACATAATTAGTAATAGTTCAATCTAGTCTAGAACAGTTTAGAAATCAATTCAGTGTCTATTCAGTAAAGAGTAGGATTCAGCACAGAGTGAACCCAAAGATGGGGACTCATCTTCCAATAGAGGGTATGATCCTTCGAAGCATTCATTGTATTCCAGAACTAGGTAGCCAACGCAGGTTGAGACATCAAACTGCTAGTTGAGGGTTGATGAGGTGTTCTACCTGCCAATTGAAGGTACCACTATTCTAGTTCAGAGCACTTGCCAGATGAGGGTGACTCAACACTTGTCTTTACTATGGCATGGTACAGACACCCCTCTATCTGGGGTTAGAAGTTGGACCCTAATTAGTTCAGAGAGGGGTATGTCGGTTAGATAATTACCTCCCAAAGATTTAGTTTTAGTCTCAGTATAGAACTCAATTCAATTCTATAGAATCAGGACTATCAGACACAGTCACCCAGCTCAGTATAGAACTCAATTTAGTTCTATAGAATCAGGACTATCAGAAACAGTCACCCATCTATTAGTAATACAGTTATCAGTAAACTCAAATATCAGTCATTTAGTTATCAAAACTTAGTATCCAATGTTACTATAATCTCAGACACAATATATGTAGATAGGTGCACAGTATTGCATAATCAGTGTTTCATCAGTTTTAGTTATACATGTACTCTCATTTAGTTATGTTCATGCTAATCAGCTAGTTATTATTCCTGCATATGAACCTTTGCATATCAGCTTAGCTAACTTAGCATACCAGTACATTCAAAGTACTGATGCATACCTTTCTTTTACGCTATGATGTCTTATATCATAGGTTCAGACGCACGGGATCCTGACTATATTTAGCATCCCAGACTATCAATAGCAGACCTAGAGGTGAGTCCTCATAGTTTGAGGACAAAGTTATCCTCATAGTTTGAGGACAAAGTTATCATATCATTTCATTATTTTGGTATTCAGTTTATTTTAGTAGTCGGGGTTAGTTGGGGACTTGTCATAGAAACTCCATAATCAGACAGTTAAAGGCTTTTAGACTAGACTATCATACAGTATTCAGCTGTACAAATTATTATTATAGTTGGTATTATTTATCAGTAATTTAGTTTTGAACCTTATGGCATTTCAGCCTATTTTTCTGCATTTATTTAATTATTGTTACTTGGTGATCATAGCTGATATAAATCATGGGTTACCTTGTGGTCCTTTGGGGTCCTAAGCATCGTGTGACATCCGGGGTACAAACTTGGGGCGTTACAAACTTAGTATCAGAGCCTAAGGTTAAAAAGAGTCCTAGGGAGTCTAAAATCCGCATCTAGTAGAGTCTTGTGCACGGGTATGTAGCATGCCACACTTATGAATAAAAGGCTATAAGGCATTTTAGGAGAAGTTTTACTTCTTTCAGTATTCATTTCATACAAGTGAGCATAATCTAAAGTTAAACACTCAATCTAATTCATTCTTTCCACCTATATAACATGCCTCCCAAAAAATTTAATGGAAGAAGGAATGAAAATCAGCCAGCACCTCTGCCTGTTCAGGCAGATCCCCTGAATGAGCATGTGAATCACTCTAAACTTAGGACTGCTTTCACTGCCTTAGCGTATTTAGTAGTAGGCCAAAATAATCAGCTGGCTACTATCCTATCTAGGCTTATGACTAAAGTTCCACAAAGTGAGGAGAAGAGACATAGGAAAAGAGGGAGAAAGAATAAGAGGGCCTGAATGCTAAAGCTAAAGAGTCGCCAAACAAATCCTCTTTGCTAGAAATAGGGCATAAACCATCAGTGCATGTGTAGGGATGGTAATGGGTTGTGTTTTAGATATGGAAAACCTAGCCATAGAATCAGAGATTATCCTCAGTTAGGTTTGCGGTGTCAGTAAATTCGTCCCTCAGCTCAGTCCAATTCACCTGAATTAGTAGGGAGCCATTTCTAGTGCCACCAGTGGTCAACTCCCAAATAGGATTTATGCACTTCAGTCCCAAAAGGATCAAGAAAGTTCTCTTGATGTGGTCACTGGTATGTTACAAGTTTATCATTTGTACGTTTATGCTTTGCTAGATCCAGGAGCTTCTTTGTCCATTGTAACTCCTTATATAACTGATAACTTTAGAGTAAGTCCCAAAATCCTTGCAGATCCCTTCTTAGTCTCTACCTCAGTGGATAAATCTATCATATCCCAACAGGTATGCAAGAACTGTCCGATTATGGTATCTTAGAAAGTCACTTCAGCAGACTTAGTAGAATTAGAGATGATAGGTTTTGATGTCATTCTCAGCATGGATTGTCTTTATTTATGCTATGCTTCAGTTGAATATAGAAATAGACCATTTTCAATTTTCAAATGAACCTATCCTTGAGTGGAGGGGTAGTACTTCAGCACTTAGGGGTCAGCCTATTTCTTACGTTAGGGCGAGAAGAATGATATCTAAGGGGTGTGTTTTTCATCTTATTTGAGTTAAAGACTCTAGTTTAGAGAACCCTAATCTTGAGTCAGTTTCAGTAGCATGTGAATTCCCAGATGTGTTTCCCAAATATCTTTCAAGAGTCCCTCCCAAGCGGGAAATTGACTTTTGAATAGACCTTCTTCCAAATACTTAGCCTATCTCTATTTTGACATATAGAATGGCCTAGTAGAACTTAAAGAGTTAAAAGAATAGTTGAAGGATCTCCTAGATAAGGGATTCATTAGACCCAGCATATCCCCTTAGGATGTACCAGTTCTATTCATACATAAGAAAGACGATTCTCTTAGAATATGTATATACTACCATCAGCTAAATAAAGTCACGGTTAAGAACAAGTATCATCTTTCATGAATCGATGAACTGTTTGACCAACTTCAGAGTGCTAGTTACTTTTCTATGATAGACCTCAGATCAGGTTATCACCAACAAAGAGTCAGAGAATGTGACGTTCCAAAAATAGCTTTCAAATCTCAGTATGGTCACTTCAAATTCCTAATCATGTCATTTGGTCTTACCAATTCTCCAGCAGCCTTCATGGACTTGATGAACCACGTGTTCAATTAGTACTTGGATGTGTTCGTGATAGTATTTTTAGATTACACTCTTGTCTATTCCTATAATAAGGATAAACCCGTAGATCATCTTAGAATTGTACTTTAGACTCTCAAAACCCATCAGTTATCATGGTATCTTATCTATTCATGTCTTCCAGGTTATCTCTATGATAATAGCTCATATTTGTGCATGTTAGCGAAAATCATGTATGCTTACAGTTCTTAGTGTACAGATTTTCAATTGACTCAGTATTATGAATCATGTTTCATGAATATAGAAACTCCAAACTCAAGTCATGCAGCTCATGACTCATGTACTCATGTCATGCTTTACAGTTTGCCCAGTTCCCATGACTCATGCTACATTCCTAATGATCGGCTAAATTCAGATTATGTCATGTATATCTTCAATTTAGATCTCTTAGTAAATCCATGGTGTTGATATTCTATTCCTCAGGCCTCAGTTAAGTGTTGATTTAGGTATAGTATTCATTCACGCTTTAGGTCCTCATGTTTTAACCCTTTAGTGAACTCTCCTTATGAAATGATTTAGTGATGAGTGATTTCTTAGATGGGAGAGAGTAAATATTTCATAATAAGGAAAGATGTTTTCATGCTTGTTTTACACGAGGCTTTAGTTATGAAAATAGGCCTAAATGTCAGGTTAGTGTGCTAAGTAAATGGCTAGTAAGAAGTTGTATTTAGTTGTTGAAGGGAGGGAAATCAAAATTTTTCATAAGATGAGAAGTTGAGAAAATGCCGAATGTGAGTGTCTATTCAGATCCTCGATTTATGTCAGTATCCATCATGTAGTTATCAGAACCCAGCATTCAGTTATAGTATGAGTCTCAATTACAGTCTCAGTTATAGTCTCAGTTACCATCTTAGTTACAGTCTCAGTCACACACCCAATCTAGTAATTAGAATAGTAACTCAGTTTAGTTTTAGGTTTGCTTGACCATAGCATACAGTTATTAGTTATTCAGTTATTAGTATTTTAGTACCTCAGTTTATATAGACTATTTCAAAATAATGCTATATGTTTGGTCTTGCATCCTCAAATAATACAGCTTTCAAAAATTCATGCTTAGTTATCTCCTGTTGCTCAATCAGTCCTTAACTCGAATGCGTAATACTCTACAATTTCAGTGTAGACTAAGTACAGCTCAATATTACATGACCAGTATTCAGCTATCAACCATTTAGTTAATCAGATAAGTTAGTATGTTTATGTATTCATGCTCAGCGCCCATGTGAATATTATCAATAGTCTCAAGTGAAGAGTCATACTAAGGTGGAGAATATATTTGAGAGGGTATTCGAGGAATATGCCTAAGCTTGAAAATTTATAGATGTCGTGCATAGGGCTTAGTCACTCTTATCTTATATAATGTTTCATAGCCCTCTCCTCACACTATAGAATCATAGCCAGGATGTGATTTCTTATTCAAATGTTTTATTCAGCCCATTCGAAGATTCCTTGCTCCCTAAAGCCATTAGAACTCTATAGAAAGGGTGTCAAAGAAAGGATCCAGTCGAGTATAAGTTTCTAGCATAAGTTAGTCTGTAAAGCCAGCAATCCAGTTTAGCAGTCAGGCGGACAAGTTTGTATGGTTTGGTTTCCCCATCTCTCCATCTAATTGCACTATCTGAAGACTCATGAATATAACTATTCCAAGACTCAGTTCATGTATCATGCCTCAATTTTAGATCCCCTATATGCAGTCATGAATTAGTTTGTAGGTGCCCTGTGCATTATCCCAGTCTTTCTTTAGTAGCTCAGCAAAGTTACCATTCTTCAGGGGACATATTATACTAAGGGTGAGATGCAGTATAGTCCCCGAGCTTTCATGATCTAAACCTTTCTTTTTATATTACTGTAATGAATCTAGTTTGGAGTAGTAGGTACTTATAAGTGGACCCTCAAGTTCCAATCTCATTCATAAGCCATGTATTCAGGGGCTCAGTTCAGTTCATAATATTCTGTTCATGTATCATATTTCAGGCTCAGTTATGTTCTCATGTTTTCGTTCATGTGTGTTTCATAAGTGATCTTGAGTTTGGGATCAATGATTTTTTATTCCTAAGAATCTCTCACATGAAGGAAGTTAAGAGGTTTGGCAAGAAGGGAAAACTCAGTTATCGATATATCAATCCTTACAAAATTCTCAGTCATTTTGGGAGGGTAGCTTTCAAGCTTGAGTTCCCTTCAAACCTAGCTTCAGTGCATCCAGTATTCCACGTCTCCTTCCTAAGGAAATCCATTATAGACCCAACAATCATAGTTCCCTTTGAGGGCATAAAAATTCAGAATGATCTCTCTTTCGAAGAGGTTCCAGTCCGAATCTTTGATCTTCAGATTCGCAGACTGGGGAACAAAGAAATTTCCTTAGTCAAAGTTCTTTGGAGAAATTAGTCCATTGAGAGAGCTACTTGGGAAGCAGGAGCAGGTATACGGACCATATATCCTTACCACTACTCCACAAACTCAGATTTAGCTTGAGGTAACAGTCTTTATTAGATGTACTCAGTTTTATGTTCAGTTATAGTTATAAAATTGGTACTCTTTACCATTGCATATTCAGTCATATAATGCCCCAATTTTCTGAACCGAAATGCTATACGATGATTATGACCTTGAGGGACCACAAGCTAACCCATTACTAATATCTGTACTTGTAGACTGCAATTCATGACATAATAATGCGGAAAACATACACAATAGGCCATAAGGTTCAACTGAAATAATATAACATCCATATGGGCAAAAAATACCTAAAACAATTAAAAACTGAATCTGAAAGCTAAATTTGAGCGTAAATATGAAAGCCTCTAAGTACTGTCTGAAATAAGAAGTTGAAGAACATGTCTCCGACTAACTCCGTAAAACTGAACTGAAGAAATAAATGAATAAATCAAATAATGTTGTCCTATAATGAAGAGGACTCACTATAACTCTGTATGCTAAATGCGACTGCTGCTGGTGGTCTAGGACTCGTGCCTCTGAACCTATGGTGTAACATGAAAAGAAAGCATCATAGTGTAAATACATCAGTATAACTGGAGTACTGAGTATACAAGTGAGTAGACTAATGCAAGGGTTTATGTGCATGAATAATACTACTGACTGACTGATATAAATATAAGAATACAAACATACATACATAGTAACTAAGATTGTGAGTACGTGATGGATAAATCTATACGCTAATACATGGCTGGAATCGCAGTTCTGATAACATGGATGATTGTATCTGACAACCCTAAATTTGGTTGAACTCTCTGAGTTCTGTGTTATGGTTGAATTTGATCGTATCTAACAATCTTGGTATACTGATATCTGAAGAACTGTCTGAGTTCTTTCACTAAGACTGATACTGAAACTGTTGGAGGTAGTTTTTTAACCGACATGCCCCATATGTGCCATTATGGCTAAGATGGTGTACAATCTCTGCCCTGACTGGAAGGGTGTCAATACCGTGCCATTGGTAAATACAACATGTGATCAACCCTCATATAACAAGTAACTCTAATGAGAACGGTTGGAACCCTCATATAACAGGTTAAGCCACCTTATCTACCCTCATATAACAGGCTACGATGTCTCAACCTATGCTGGCTACATAGTTCTGGAATGCAAAAATAACTGCTACGAATCATACCCTTATATATAGGTGAGTTCCCATCCATGGGTTCACTCGGTACTAACTCCTACTCTCATCTAAATAAACTGAACATGATTTAACTAACTGTACATAAGTGGAACTTACTGAATTCCATTGACTGACGGAGTAGTACTATTATCTGAGAGTCAACTGAGATCATGAGATTTCTGAGGTTTCCTGAGTCACATGACTGACTGAGTTCTATAGATTATAGCTTGACTGAGGTTATCGTGACAACATGACATGGCTCTAGGCACACAGCTATGTTTTTTGGGTACGAATACCCCCAGGACTCGATAAAAGGAAACTGACACACATGACATGACTTGATCACAAGATTGGAGTCCACAATTTTCTATATCATAAGTAGGGGATAGTCTACTTCATGTATTTAATTAACACCTCAAACATGGCAGGGAAAGCATGGATATAATTCGCACACAGAATTCATATTTTTGTCATCATAAATACTTTATGCCATCACCATAAGAATACATAAATAGCCTGGGCATTCATATTGAAGTGTATTGCTAACATGGACTTGGCATTTAGATAACATGAAATCATGTGAATATGAACTTCTAACATCCTAGGCATTTTATCAAACACCTTACATGCATTCTTTAAGGCATAGGTGGATTTCATACTTGCATTAGTTCAACCCACCCAAAGTTTATGATTTTCAATCAACAATCACATATATTCCATGAAAAACATCCTTAGATGTCATCTTGAAACTTGAACAACAATCATCAACGTGTACATGCTTATATCATCACAAAAGTTTACAAAATAACATTTAAAAGCATCTTTCTTGAACTCTATAGACGAATTGAATCCATAGATGAACACTACGCATACCTTAAAGCTTGATCTTGAAAGAGATCTAATGTTTTTGAAGGTTCCTAAAGAAATCCTTAGGCTTTCCCTTGATTTTTATTTACTAGGGTTTAACCTCTTTGGGAAAGAATGCCCTTGTTCCTGAGGAGATGATCTTGAGAAGAAACACTAATCTTATGGTTGAAAGAGTAAGAGAGGGTTTTTAAGATGTTTTAACTAAAGATAATGGAAGATAATACATTCCTTAAGGGTTATAAGTTGTGGGAAGAGAAGGGAAAAGACCAAAATACCCTTATAAAATAAATTCCCAGTTGCTGAAAATCATAGTTGACGATATTTGGACAAGGCATCAAAATGTGGTAAGCTGTCAAAAATGTCATCACACAGGAGCTGGAACTGATGGTTTCTGCCTAAGTCTAAGGACCTTCATGGTAGGGCGTCACAAATGTGGTAAGCTACCATGAATGTCGTCACTTAGGAGTTGGTTTCTGCCTAAGGTTGACGACCTTCGTGGTAGGGTATCACAAATATGGTAAGCTACCATGAATGTCGCCACACAGGAGTTGAATTCTGCCTAAGGCTGGTGACCTTCATGGTAGGGCGTCACAAATATGGTAAGCTACCATGAATGTCGTCACACAGGAGTTGGATTCTGCCTAAGGCTGACGACCTTCGTGGTAGGGCATCACAAATGTGGTAAGCTACCACGAATGTCATCCCACAGTTTCTAGCCTGACATGCTAGAGTAAAATAGGAATAACTCTTTGCTTTGATATCGGATTTAGAAGAAATTTGTATCATTGGAAAGATAATTCAATTATCTATCTGTTGATAGGTCATTAGCTCAAAAATTCCAAGTATATTGAGATATATTCTCTTTTGAAGTTGACTATACCAATATCCTTCTCAAGAATTCAATCGGTAAGGAATGTTTTGATTCGTCTGATAGCTGGGAGTTATTTGAAGTCTTAATATACATCTAACTTACTCATAAAACTACAAAATAACAATGATGTACTATGCATGATCTTGGTACATGGCTCTAATATTGGTTTGGATTTTTCACGGTCATGAAATCATGCTTCAGTTGTGCATGTCCAGTAAGTAAGTTCAGTCTATCAGTATTCTCAGCTTAATCAGTTTCATTCGAGGACAAATATTCCTAAGAGGGAGATATTGTAAGACGCTGCAAAATTCTAAGCTTAACTCAGTCCCTTAGAGCATAAAAGTAGGTCCCAGACTTAGAAATTTTGGCTAAGTATCGATACTTAGAATTATTTTATCCTTCATAAGTTAGAAATCTTATTTCATAGTCCTTATGACCTTAAAATGTCGATCTTTCAATTGAATCATGATCAGGGGTGTCAATAGGTCACTACGGGTGAGTTTTAAATTTTTTGGACCATATTTGAACCATGTTCAAGTGACCAAAATAGTGGGTCGATGCGATCTCGATGCATCGCGTTGCCCATTGTGTCAACAGATAATTTCCCCCAGCTTTTAGTGTAATTCTAGTGAACCAAGGCAAACTCAACGCAGCACATTCGCCATCGCATTGATGTCATCAATGCGGTGCGTCAGTCTACACATCACTAGGCATACTTTCAGTCATTAAAATCCCACTTTCAGAGGGGTATTTACTTCATTTTCCCACCCTCATATCAGCCCCAAAATACGTAATTAAGTCATCCAAAAGGCAAAATTCACTCTTCTCTCAAAAAGTTTCTCAAGAACAAACCCAAGGGGATCTAATTTCAAATTTATTATTTCAAGAACGCATCATCAATATTTACGAATACAAGCATCAAGGTATGTTAGGTGTTCATCCAAGGGTTTCCTTCCACCTTTGGAGTTCAAGAAACCTCTTTTAAAACTTCAAGTTTATTAAATTCATGAATTCCATGTTGGACTTGAATGTATTCATGATTATGATGTAAATTGTGTTTCTAATTCATGATTTATTACAAGATTCATGTGAATTTATTGGACATATGTATAGTATTATATGAATTCATGTTAAAGCCCTTGAATTTGTAAGTTGGAATTGGAAATCATGATGCCTACATGTTGATTAGTATTATATGCATAGATTATGTTCCCCAAGTGTTTGATAAATTACACATGTGGACTAAATGGGGATATTATGACATGCTATCATTTGTACAGGCTTATATCTTACAATTGTTTGATAAAATATCTCTATGAATGAGTCATGAACATTGTAATGCTTTTCAAGATCATGCTATGCTTTAGTTTTCATATTGTTGAGTCCTGGGGGTATCTAATCCCGACAATCTAGTTGTTTACCTAGAATTACAGTGGCTTTAGAATAGTCTCAGTAATGTTGCGTATAGTAGCATTTAATCAGGACATAACTTAGTATATCCAGTCAGCAAATAGAACTCAGAACACACAATTAGTTACAGTACTCAGTGAACTTAGTCCTGTTCAGTCAGTTAACATGATCAGTAATAATTTAGTCAAGCCTAGAACAGTTTAAAAATTAGTTCAGTGTTTATTTAGTTAGGAGTAGGATTCAGTACCGAATGAAACCAAGGATGGGGACTCACCTTCCAGTAGAGAGTATGATTCTTAGATGCAGTCCTTGCATTCCAACACTAAGTAGAAAGCATAGGTTGAGACATAAACCTGCCAGTTGAGGTTTGATGAGGTGTTCTACCTTTTAGTTGAGGGTACCATCGTTCTCGTTTAGAGCACCTATTAGATGAGGGTGACTCAGCACTTGTCTTTACCCTTGGAATGGTATTGACACCCTTCTAACTAGGGCTACAGGTGGGATCCCAATCAGTTTAGAGAGAGGTATGACAATTAGATGATTACCTCCCACAGTTTGAGTTTCAGTCTCAGTATAGAACTCAGTTCAGTTTTACTGAATCAGGACTATCAGACACAGTCACCCAGTTCAGTATAGAACTAAATTCAGTTCTATAGAATTAGGACTGTCAAAAACAGTCACCCATCTATTAGTAATCCATTTATCAATAAACTCAAATATCAGTCATTTAGTTACCAAAACTCAGTATCCAGTGTTACTATGATTTCAAACACAGTATATGTAGATAGGTGTACAGTATTATATAATCCATGTTTCATCAGTTTTAGTTATACATGTACTCTCATTCAGTTGTGTTCATGCTATTTAGCCAGTTATTGTTTATGCATATGAACCCTTGCATATCACCCTACCTCAGTTAGCATACCAGTACATTCAAAGTACTAATGCATACCTTTCTTTTGTGCTATGATGTCTTATATCATAGGTTCAGATGTACGGGATCCTGACCGTACTTAGCAGCCCAAACTATCAGCAACAAACCTAGTGGTGAGTCCTCATAGTTTGAGGACAAAGTTATCATATCATTTTCTTATTTCAGTATTTAGTTTATTTCAGTAGTTGAAGTTAGTTGGGGACTTATCCCATCAACTCCAGATTTAGATAGTTAAAGGCTTTTAGACTAGACTGACAGACAGTATTCAATTGTACAAATTATTATTATAGTTGGTATTCTTTATCAGTAATTCAGGTTTGAACCTTATCATATTTCAGCATATTTTCGCATTTATTATAGTATTTTTACTCAATGCTCACAACAGATGTCAATCATAGGTTAGCTGTTGGTCCTTCAAGGTTAGAAGCACCGATGTCTGGGGTGCAGACTTGGGGCATTACAAAAGCTATGAGATGGAAACTGACATATACAAAGCTTATCTGGTTAACCAAATGACTGATAACTAAATACTGGTCATGTAAGGGTGGAATATACTCAATCTAAATAAATATACTAAAATTGTAGAGTACTATGCATATGGGGAAGGAATAACTAAACAACATGGGATAACTGAGCATGAAATCATAAAACTATAAAATCGAAGAATATAGGTAGAGGACTTGGATAATTCAGAGAAGTGTCATGATTATGGTTATTATAGGTGTATCAAGGTGGAGTATTTCAAGAGGGCTATTTACAGGATGCATAAGGGTAGAGCGAGTAGGCCTGACAAGATTTCGGTAGACTTTTGGACGAGCATTAGTGAGGCAGGTTTGGAGTAGCTGACGGGATTTTTTAGCACCATTTTTAGGGTGGAAAATATGCCTGAATCATGGAGATGGAGTACGCTGGTTACTTTATATAATAAAAAGGGGGAAATTCATATTTGAAATAACTATAGAGGTATCAAGTTATTTAGCCATACTATTAAGGTTTGAGAAAGGGTGGTAGAGTTGTGACTGAGGATGATTGTTACTTTTTTCGAGAATTGGTTCGGTTTCATGCTAGGTTTCTTGACTACTAAGGCCATTCAACTTGTGAGAAGATTAGTAGAGTAGTTTAGGGAGAGAAAGAAGGATTTGTACACGGTGTTTATCGATCTTGAGAGGCGTATGACAAAGTTCCTAGGGGGATTTTATGGAGGTCTTGAAGGATAGAGGGGTACTTGTGGATTACACTAGGTCGATACAGGACATGTATGATGATGCGAAGAATCGTGTGAGGATAGTAGGAGGATATTTAGAGCACTTTCTAGTTTTGACAGAATTGCATCAGGGATTGACTCTTAGCCTATTTTTATTTTCCTTAGTGATGGATGTTTTGACATGATAGATCCAAGGGGAGGTTCCTTGGTGTATGTTATTTGTTGATGATGTTATACTGATTGATGAAACTTGGGGTGGAGTTAATGATAAGTTGGAGCTTTGGAGATATACCCTTTAGTTTAAGGGATTTAGGTAGAGAAGGACTAAGACGGAGTACTTGGAATGTACTTTTAGTGATTTATCGCACGAGGCAAACATGGTAGTGAAGCTTGATTCCAAGGTCATCCAGAAGAAGGAGTATTTCAAGTACCTTAGGTCTATGATTCAAGGTAATGGGGATATTGATGAGGATATCACGCACCGTATTAGTACAGGGTGGTTTAAATGGAGACTCGCTTCGGGAGTCTTGTGTGATAAGAAGGTGCCTCCAAAACTCAAAGGTAAGTTCTAAAGAGTGGTAGTTTGATCGACTATGTTGTAAGGGGTGGAGTGTTGGCTAGTTAAGAACTCCCAAATACAGAAGTTGAAGGTGGAAAAGATAAAAATATTGTGATGGATGTGTGGAATTACAAGGAGGAATAGGGTTAGAAATAAGATTATTTGGAAGAATATGGGAGTGGCTTCGGTGGAGGACAAGATATGGAAAGTAAGGGTGCAAAGGTTAGGGCATGTGATGAGGAGGGGCACGTATGATCCTATATGAAGATGTGAGAGGATAGCTAGGGATTGTTTTAGGAATGGTAGAGGTAGGCCTAAGAAGTATTGGATGGAGGTGATTAGACATGACATAAAGCAGTTACACCTTACAGAGGACATGACTCTTGATAGGAAAGTGTGGAGGATGCGGATTAGGGTAGAGGGTTAGTGGGAAGGATTACGTTTGTGGTGTATTTGTGATATCTATGTTTTTTTAATAGATATTTTTTAGTATTACGTTTTGTGTCTTGTTTCGGTTATTAGCCCTTACTATATTCATTATAGTATCAGCTTGTAGTTGCATGCTTTTATGTGTTTTGTTTATTATATTGGTATAGAGCCAGTGGTCTATCAAAGACATCCTCTCTACTTCATCTAAGTAGTGGGATGGACTGCGTATACTTTACCCCTCCCAGACCGCACTTGATGGGAATACACTAGGTATGTTGTTGTTGTTGTATGTAAGATAGTCCAAAAAAATAGCTTTTCAAAACATTTATTTTCCTAGACTAACTCTCATGCTTACAAGATGGTCTTGTTTATCAAAGAACAAGTTTTGGAACGCGTGTGTTGTACAAGTTATCCAATGTTAGTTTCATCGTGTAAAATATCTTAAAAAGTATTGCTTAAATTTTAAAATTTGTTTTCTCATTGATCATCAGGATGATTGATAGTAATAATAATTGTTATGATTCGGAAAGAATAAGCAAACCACAAGTTGAAGAACACAAGAACAACACATAGATTTACGTGGAAATCCTTGTGGAAAAAACGACGGGTAGAGGAAAAGTATGTTTCACTATAATGGAGAGAGTATAATGTGGAGAAGGCTGAATTTTATGAATAACGAAAATATCCACTAAATCACACTTATATAGTATGTGCGTACAAATAGGTCCTAGGCCCAAAAACATAAGGGTCCATACCGCGGGGGCTTTGTCCAATCCCTACATTACCACCACAGACCCCATTGAAAATCACAAACATGGGTCGCACCGCAAAACTTTCAGGGCCCGACCAACAAAATTCGGGTCACAACTCTAATAGTAATAATTTAGCACCATGAGATTAACATGTATTTCATTATAATATAGTTCCATAACTGCAGTGTTTTTTGTGGATTATAACATTTTTAACTTATGTAAGATAGTCCAAAACTATTCCAACAGTGTATTTTTTTACATTTGTTCTCGTAGACTAGTTCTTATGCTTATATGATGGTCTTGCTTATCAAACTTCAGACTGGTATCACTTCATAAACGCCACCATACCTTCTACAAAAAATAGCTAAAGAAAAAGATACACCTAATTTTTTTTTGGTTTTTTCAAGTTTCATTTATTAACTATAAGGTGTGTGAGTTATCTATTTGAACTAGCATCAGATGTTTATTAAACACACCTCAAAAATCAGATGATCACTTTTCCTATCTAAACATTTGTTATATTTTAGGTTGAAAAAATGAACAACTGATAGTTCAGGTACACGAAATGATTGTATTTGTATTCACTATCTTTTTTATTATTTGGCTTCTGTTCTCTCCATTGCTAGCTACCTCTGCTTCACCGGTTTCTTGATTTTTCACTCTCTTTTGGGCACAAAGTATATGTAAGTAACTTCTTTTTTGGTTTTGCTCTTTGAAGCTTTTACCGTTTTTCTCTCTGGTGAATCGAATATATAGTGTTAAGGTTAAAAATGTTGGATGCTTGCCACTTTTGCAACACTTTTTGTAACGTAACCTTTTAATTTTTTGTAATCCCATGGAGCATCTATCTTTTTGTTTTCTTGGTAAACTCCGAAAAATTTAAGGTTGTAGCAGTATAGGTGTTGGATGCGCATTACCTTGTGTAACACCCCACATTTTATTTATGGCTAGATTTTAAACTGTTGTTCCTACGCGTATAGACCCGAACCCAATAATTTATTTCTAATATATGTGTTATGATCAATTCTATAGTGTGGGAATACCTTTGGATATGAATTGAGGTCACAAATATCTCCTAACTCAAAGACGGGTTGAGAACGTTTCTATCAATTAAGTTTTATTGAACGTTTCAGCTTGGGTCAACTTTCAATGACCATAACTCCTAGTATATAATGAGTAACGTGTCATACCATATACCAAAAGAAATACTTTTGAGTCCTCTTTCGAACTCAACTAGTTTCACTATAATCCGATATCGGAGTAGAAAGTTATGCTCATTTTACTTCAAAGTGTCTGTCTGCCAAAATGTGACGACGAAGTTGACGACTTACCAACTAGGTGATGACCAAGTTAACATACTGTCAACTAAGTGATGACCCATCAGCCCTAGTCATCATCCTAGGGTAGTAAGTGGTAAAATCCATCCCAAAAAAGTGACGACCTAGGTGACGAGCTATCACCTGAGTGATGGGCTATCAACCGTGGTCGCCAACTAATGAAATTCTGCGAATTCTTTAGATTCCTTTGGGGTATTTTTGTATTTTTCTTACTCCAAAAACCTTTCTCACGAATTAAGTTGCCCCTTAAGAGTTATTAATCAATTTTTATCAGTTTTAAAACATCTCAAATCCTCTCCGCTCTTAAAATCAAGATCAAACTAGAGTTTTCCTGTAAGTTGAAGATTTCAAGAAAAGGGTCAAGATTAGAGTTCCAGTCCTCAAACTAAAAAACATACGGTACGTGGGTTTTTCCCAAACTGTATAGGCATGTTGAAATCATTTTAATTATTCTTAAATGTTGAGAAATCATGAATTTACAAAAGGGTCTTGAATTTACATTTATAATTAAGCATTGTGGATCCTTCTTTACAATATAGTTATGGTCTTGAGGTCTTACCCCATAAACTCAATTTTATATATATATATATATATATATATGTGTGTGTGTGTGTGTGTGTGTGTGCATGTGGTTTGATTTTTGGAATTTGAATAGAGAGCAAGAAGAATTATAGTTCCTCTGTTGTTATAAATCCCCTTGTTTTTATTTGTTATAAATTATTCAATTTCATACTAAGAAGCATGTTACAAATGTCTTTACTGTTGGTTATGACTTGATTTTGACTATGAATGGAAGAGAGGGTGTTTCTTATTTATACAAAGGAGAAGTGATGATTTTAAAGAGTTGCATCATTTTTCACAAAATACTTGACCATCACATGTTTGATGAAATGTTGAAAAGAGAGAATCTCTGCATAGTTTGCAATACGTTTTGAAAATAAGGCCTCTCTTGCATTGTTTGAATGATTTTGTGGTCTAAATATTTTTTGAATGAAAGACCTGTAATATGATAATGTATGGAGTAGAGATATGACTTGCAGTTCTTGGTATGTCGATACCAAACAGATGAATGCCATAGCAGATTCAAAATAAACTAAAATATAGATTTTACTCAGATTTTCACATTTTGAATTAAGAAAGATGCATGTTTAGAAAAGGTTAAAAATGATCTTAAAGATGTTTAGAAAAGGTTAAAAATGATCTTAAAGAGAGTTAGATGGTTACCCAAAGAGAGTATGAGTTGAAAGACTCAATGCTAGAAATCGTGCTTTGCCGACACAGGGTTATAGTACCATGCTGTGGGGTCTTGTGTACCTTGATTTATGTCATCCCAATTTAGGACTATGGTTAGGATCCATGCTTTGTGGTCTTGTGCACTACCATGACATGTTAATTTAATTGGCGATCAGGGCACCATGCTGTGTGGTCTTTCATGTCTCCTATTATTGATACTCCAATCCTTGCAGAAAATTTGGATTATAGGCTTGGCTGCCGAGTCAAGGGTGGCTTCCATAAAGCCCGTAGAATTATAAATTGTAGGGTGTATCATCTAGCTCGGAAGTAACATAAAGAGTGGTTCATGATTTCAAAGAACTGTTTCAAAGTCTTTAAAGTATGCCCATGTGTTTTTCATATATGGTATGTAAACTATTGTAATGTCCCGCAAAATCCTCTTCCAGTCTGAGCCTTAGAGCGTATTTAGTAAAGCAAAAATCCGAGTCAAAATGTTTCAGAAATATCCTCCCAAGTATGAAATACTTTGAATCATGTGAGAATCTATTTGAGCATGTATTAAGATCAAAGAGGTCCCCTAACTCATGAACGATTTTAAAACTTTCCTATCGTTTAAGTTTTAGTGACCGTCAAAATTTGGGTCAACTTAAATTGACCATATTATTTCTTTCTATATATCAAATCAAAGATCTTTGTATTATCTTTCCAACTATACCAATTTTACCTAAATACGATATCGGAGCAAAGAGTTATGTCCATTTTACTCCAGTATGTCAAGCTGGAAAATGGTGATGATGTTTCTAACAGGCTATCACGTTTTTGATGACCTTTTTGACGACGTCGTCACATTCTGACTACATTTCTGATGACATCATCAGCCCTGGGTAGAAAATCAAGAATTTGAACCCCTTTTATGACGACCATTCGTTACGGCCTATCACGGACCTGACGGCATATCACAGATGACGTCAAGTATATTTTTCCAGCAATTCAAGGGCATTTTGGTTATTTTCCACCTTTTTTGAGCCTCTATAAATATGAGGAACCCTCATTCAAACCCTAATTCCATCATTTTCTTTTCCAATTCTCTCAAGAATATCTAGGGTTTTATTCAAGAACCATAATCTTCCAAAATTCATCCATAAATTTTCAAGGTTTCTTCAAGAATCAAGTTCCTCATAGTGTAGGCTTCAAGAATTTATTTATTTCAAGTGTGGATAAAGTTTCAAGCACTAAAGTTCATCCAATTTCAAAGTTTAAGGTATGTAGATGTTGATTCTTGGGTCCCTTTCATTCAAGAAGCTCAAGAACCCTTTTTAAAACTAAAAGATTTTTATGTTTATGAGTTGTAAATGATTTGTATGAGTTAAAATGAATTTTTAATGTGTTGTTGAGTTTTGATTTATGTTTTCCTACAAAATTTACGAGCTTTGACCCTAGTATGTGGAATTCATGTGATGTTTATGATAGACCCTCTTGAAGTTGTTTTACCATGTGATGTGTTCATGAATTTTGGGTTTAAAAATTGTTGAATAAGTGAAGAACATTCCCCATAAGTTTGATAAAGAGCTTAGGTGAAGCATAAGGGCCACTATAGTATGTTGAATAGGAAATCCCAAATTGTGAGCTATTCCATGCATGCCTAGTGTTTGATAAAATGCCTTAGTGAGTGAAATGTGCCAAGATAGCATGAAATCCCCAAGTAGGTATAAAATCGGTCATGTCTAGTGGTTATTGAAAGACCCTAGTAAACAAGTCGAGATATGTTGGTTGTAAATTTCCCGATTTTGTGGTCTTTGATATATGCTAAGTTTTTAATATATGTCAAGTGGTTAGCAAGTAAATAGTGATATGTTAGTATGAAGTTTCCCCCAAATCAAGTGATATCCAAATACATGACAAGACCGATATAGGTATGAAGTACTTGATGTAAGATCTCGTTGAATGGGGTATAATATAATAGCATGTCTTTCCTAGGCTAGTATATGATGGTGAACCGATGTTGATGATCCTTAAAGGTTTAGAGAGACCCTTTTGCGGTTGTGATGATGAATAGATGTCTATGTTTCCTAAATGCTTAATGCGATGTCCTAAGGATCTTGAGAGGGAAAGTATGTTATGATGCCCAACTACTTGAAGTGATGCTTTAACGATTGTGATGATACATGAATGATTGTAATGATGAATGAATGATTGTAATGATGAATGAATGATTGTAGTGATGAATGGATGATTGTGATGATGCATGAATGATTTGTGATGAAGAATGATTATGTCTTACTTTTATGTTATCGAGTCCTGGGGGTATTTATACCCAAAAATAAAGTTGTTGTTTAGAGCCCGTATCAGTTTCTCGATAATTCCAATCGAGCAATGATTCTCAGAACTCAGTAAACTATAGAACTCTGTATCGTAAGACAAGTGTGAAGCTTAATAAAGCTCAATAATCTCAGTTATCTCTGTAATCTCTATATCGCTAGTAATCTAGCCTTAGACCTGTAATCAACTCAGTTCTAATAGTATTCAAGTGATTAAATCCTAATCTCAGAAGTGATTCAAGTAATCTATTGAAACTTTGTATCGTCAGTTAGATACCATGATTCAATATCTTTTCATGTGGTAGGTCGAGGCATGTCGGTTAAGTGACTACTTCCCACAGTTTTAGTTTCAGATTCAGTCTTAGTTTTAGAATCAGTCTTCAGAAATCAAGACTGTTAGATACAGTCATCTATAATTGTAAGAACTCAGATAGTTCCATTGATTTATGGGCCATCCCATCAGATAGACTTGGTCTCATATACAGTTATTTGATATTATATTCAGAGATATGCTGTCAGACAAGCTTGATTACAGTATCAGATTTCTATTAAGTATTCTTGTTGTCAAATTCAGATATAATCATATTTCTTATCATTGATAAAGCTTCCTAAATCATCTGTTAGAAAGGTTGATCTCTAATCATATTAGTCGAAAGCAGTAAGTCCAAGAATTCAGTCATTGATGTAAGCACATCCTGATCCTCAGTTATCAGTATTAGATGAGTCAGTAATTTAGTATCTCAGTGTCAATAGTGAGTTTAGTCTGTAGTAAAGTGGTATCTGAGTTTTAGTATCTAGAGTTGCGATAATTGTGTTCATGTTCTGTTCATTTATGTATGTGTTCTCATGCAGTATTTTTATGATTATTCAGTTTAGATATTATGCATGCATTAACCCTTGCATTAGCCTACCCCATGTACATACTCGGTATATTTTTGTACTACGCATTTACGCTATGGTGTTTTATTTGACACCATAGGTTCAGAGGCACAGGATCTAGTTTATCCTTAGCAGTTTGGTCCCAGTCAACAGCAGTAGCAGTGAGTCCTCTTCTTTTGAGGATGAGTCTTAGTTTACTACTATTGTTTAAGACTTTGTTTATTTTCTGTTGATGGAGTTAGTTGGGGACATGTCCCATCAACTCCACTGTTCAGACAGTTAGAGGTTTTTCAGACGGATGTATTAGTATTCAGTTTTCAGTTTTGAGTATGTATAGATGTGTTGAACCTTATGGAAAGTTTCCATATTTTTTCAGATATTATGCAGTATACAGGTACAGATATTAGAAAAGAGTTAGCTTGTGGTCCTTCGGGTCCATAAGCACCGTGTGACGTCTCGAGATGGGATCTCGGGGCGTTACAACTATTTTATGAATTGTTCTCACTTGTGTTGTATAAAAGTACATTATATTGAATTTCTCTACATACCAGTACCATTTTATTGACCCCCTATATTTTTGAATCTGAGGCACAATCCCGGGGTCCCGTTAAGCAAAAAGTTTTTTGGTTAGAAGTTGTAGTTGGTGAGCCTCCTTTATTTTGGAAGGCCTAGTTATGAGCTATGGTTATTTTATTTTGATTCATAGTATGACTGAGAGACTTGTCCCGATTGTGTTTTAGACATATGTTGGATATTGTAGTGTTAGATATTTCGCAGGCTGGTGTTATATGTTTTAAATATTACGAATTTCTTTCCAAATTATTCAAGTGTTATAAGATTGTCCATGGTTCCATTTTGTTATGTCTTTTCAAAAATTCTTTAATTTGAATGAATATTGTCCATGATTGCCAAAAAAAGGGGCGCCTGGGCCTTTATGGTTTGGGATGCTCATTACGTCCAGGGGCCCATCTCGGGTCATGACAAAGTTGATATCAGGGCATGGTTCAATGTCCTAGGTTACCTGCTAAATCGAGTCAGGTAGATTTCTTTTTATGGGTGTGTAGTGCGCCACACTTATAAAGAGGTAGCTACAAGGCATTTAGGAATATTTCACTTTTCTTCATGTTCTAGATTGCGCCATTGTGTTGTCTATTTTAAAATTATCCAAAAATTCATTCTTTACTCTGATTTTATTAACTATGTCTCATTGTCGAGTTTATTCAAGCGCAGAAGCTTAGAGTTTAAATAATGTGGTCCCTTCTGATTGAGTCATAAATGATTATGAAATTTTACAAGGACTTGAGAGGAGTCCATGAGTGCTATAAAGTGTATTGATTCAAGCTTTTACCCCTATCTACATCAAGCGTGCATTTGAGCCTGGGGTATGGAGTGTATTCTATCCTCCTTTATAAAACCTTTGTTGCAGATGTCATACTTAATGGTAATAATGTGTGGCAGAGTGTTGGAACATTACTTCCACCAGAATGGTAGTATGTGATAAAGTACCATAACCTATGAGCTGTAAGATGGTCCAGAAGTTAGTGATATGAAGTCACAATCTTAGAAGTCAGAATAAGGGTGATTTTGCATAAAGAAGTCAGTTTAGTTGCGTAACCATTGATTGAGGGATGGTTTGCCATTTTATAGTGATACACTAATGTGGTAGCAATAATTGTGATTGTATGATAGTCTATGAAGGAAGTGGTTGGCTATGATTATTATTTATTTAAAATAGGGAAGGAACTCAGAATGGATAGTTATGGTGGTTGTAGAAATCATTTATAGGCTATGAAGAAAAGGGGTAGATTAGTCAATAAGTTATAGGTATAGACTCATTGTTGTATATGGAATTTTGAAGGTAGTTGTGATGTATGCATAGGTAAGTAAATATGATGTGAGAAAGTGGGATATGTTAATAGATGGTAATGGGTGATATTATAAGATTAAGATCGACTATCCTTATTATGTGACTTTACCTCCTTGATTTTCTTTTCTCTAGTAGTTGTAGACTAGTACGGTATGTGAGAAGGTATGTAGTAGATTTTGAGGCGTAGTAGTAATTTCATGAAGAGGATGAACTTATGGGCCATATTTAAGTGAAGTAAGAGACTTAGGTTGATATTTCTATTTGATGGGCTAGTATAACATGCAGCACGCTTCATAGGTATTACATGATTGGTGCTAGATAATAGGCTTGAACTTTAGATATGGATTGTGGTAGTGAGAATAGTAGCTTAAGGTTAATGATGCATGTTTTATGGGAGTATGTAGTAAGCTTGATTTGATATGTGCAATTGCCTAGATTGGAAACTAGTGGAAAAAGAAGAGGATAATTGCAATATTTATGTACATGGGACTAGTGTTAGGATGATGAATCGTAGTTGAGTCATTAAGCAGATAAGAGTGTGGGTATACAAGAATAAGTTGAATCCTCCCCCAGGTCTCCAGTTGTTAGATATAGTTTTATGTTTATAGATGTTTTGCGTACCTAGTTGTGTTCTTGAATCTTGTAGTATGGAGAAGCCTAGGAAGTTGTTGTATAGTGTTCTTTAAAGTTTAATTGAGGAAAAATAGGTAGGCATCGTGCGCCTTTGGTATGGTTTTACAATTTTGTTAAGTTGTAAGTTATGTGATTATAGGTGTAATGCTAGTATCCTAAGGAGTTGAAGATAGAGTGTTAAGTGTTTAGAAGCATGGATGTCTATGCCCATGATAACGTTAGTCATAAGTTGATGACTTTGGGGGTTAGAGGAAGTTATGATTAGTATCCCTGAAGAGGGATGTTCCAGAAAGAATTTAGTGTCTTTATGTTTAATTATTGAGGGAATTTTGTGTTCATGTGTATACTGATACCGCCCCTATTATACTAAGAATTGTGGTTATAGATTGATGAGAGGTTATGTTCTCAAGTCTAGGATTTTGTGACTTTGATCTAAGGTGGGGATGGTAAGTTAAGGTAGTTCCCGAATTTTCTCATTGTGGCAAGTCAGGGGATAGCCATGATGTACCAATTCCTATTCAAGCATATTCCTCCTACTTCAGTTTAAGAGTTCATTCTACCAATATCTTATGTATTTAAGTCCTGTCGATGTCTAACGTTTGAGTTCTCTATGTAAGTCATGTCATGCTCTAACCTCCAAACTAGAAGCAATGATGTCTCAGTAAATCTAATCTTTCATGTATTCAAGCCCTATGATATAGTGCCCATGATAAAAAAAAATCCATGTCTTATAGCATGCTTGGTTCTAAGAAAACTGCGCTTTCTATATATTATCAAACTATTTTATGTCAGTTCTACCCCAAAGTGATAAGGTGCATGCAAACTCATGACTATCTCAGCTCTGAAAATGAGAATCAATAACTCTAGGTAGAAATACCTGTCTCAATCGTTAACTTCATGTATCCCACCTTCGTGTTGTACGACTCTTGATATATGTGCTCATGTTTCTCACTGTGGTCTGTCCTAAGAACTCATGTTGTGCTATGATTATGGCCGAACGACTCTTTATATATTATCTAGACATCTGATGTATGAAGTACTTCATGTCTGTTACACCACATCTTACCTTATATCACACCTTGAGTAGTTCAATAAGTAAAGTTATAGTCAAATAGTGTCACTCTCTTTTCATGATGCTCATGCTCGGGTATCTCAATGACCCACCGTAGGATAGTATGATAGTAGTTATGGAAGGGTAGTGATGTTTTAGGTAGGGGAGTAAATATTCTTAATTGTAAAAATTTTGAGGTGATTTCTTTAGTTATGGTTATAGGTGAAGGGGGAAAAAGAAGACAAACTTTCGTTACATAAAATAGTTAGAAAGTAGGTATGTGGCAAAAATCTTTGTGAGAGCGAATAAATTACTGGTCTTGGTGGGGAGATCGATGAAGTGGGTGGAGTAATGATAGGCTTGAATGTGGTGATTGATGAAGACACAAACCCATGAACTATGTAATTAGTACTCCTAGATTTAAGATAGAAGTTTGTTAGATTATAGTGATAAGTGGAGAAGTGTACTTATAGGGATGTAGAATATGAGGTCCCATAGCTTAAGCTAGCATCTTTTTACTTCGGGTTAGGTTTCAGCAAAGGCTATTAGACGTATCATTTGAGGTAGAGAATGTTTCTATTCTATTCTTATGTCCAGCGAGAATCTCAATCTCAACTCATGTCTTGTATCAATATTAATCAAGCCAATGATTCTTAGAAAAATTCATGCCTTACAATGTTTTAATCATGTGCCAAAAAACACATGCCAAAATCATATTGATTTCAAGTTTCGTTATCTCATGATTTATGCTTACACAATTTACTTGGTGATGCCATAAAGCTCTTCATAAATTTCTACATATGTTTCATTGAAGGAAATAAAATTCCTAACATGAGATTATGTCCATTATTCCATACATATAGAGCTTCAATAAAATCCTACCCATCATTCAAGGATGAATGATTCCAAGGGGGAGATAATGTAACATCCCACATTTTTTTGGGATAGATTTCAAACCATCGTTCCTACGTGTATTGACCCGAACCCAATGATTCTTTGTTAATATGTGTGTTATGATCAATTCTATAGTATTGGAATACCTTTGGATAAGAATTGAGGTCACAAATATCTCCTAACTCAAAGACGAGTTGAGAACGTTTCTATCATTTAAGTTTTATTGAAGGTTTCATCTTGGGTCAGCTTTCAACAACCATTACTCCTAGTATATAATTATTTAGGTGTCTTATAATGTACCAAAATAAATATCTTTGAGCCCTCTTTCCAACGCAACTGGTCTCACCTTAATCCGATATCGTAGTAGAAAGTTATGCTCATTTTACTTCAAAGTATCTGTCCGCAAAAATGTGATGACGAAGTTGACCACTTACCAACTAGATGACGACCAAGTTGATGGGCCGTCAAAAAGTGAAGACAGATCAGCCCCAGTCATCAGCCTAGGTAGTAAGTGGTAAAATCCAGCCTAAAAAGTGACAACCTAGGTGACGAGCTATCAGCTGAGTGACAAGCCATCAACCATGGTCGTTAGCTGATGAAATTCTGTGACTTCTTTGGATTCCTTAGGGGTATTTTTGTCTTTTCCTCACTCCAAAAATCTTTCCCATGAATTAAGTTGCCCCTTAAGCATTATTAATCGACTTTTATCAGATTTAAAACATCTCAAATCCTCTCTACTCTAAAAAATAAGATTAAACGTGGGTTTTCCTCTAAGTTTAAGATTTCAAGAAAATGGTTCAGATTAGAGTTTCAATCCTCACACTAAACAACATAAGGTACGTGGAGTTTTCCTAAACTACATGGGCATGTTTAAATCATTTTAATTATGTTTAAATGTTGAGAAATGATGAATTTACAAAAGGGTTTTGAATTTACATTTACAATTATGCATTGTGGATCCTTCTTGACAATAATATTTTGGTCTTGAGGCCTTACCCCTTAAACTCGATTTTGTTTATATATATATGTATGTATGTATGCATGAGTTTGATGTTTGAAATTTGAATTGAGAGAAAAATGAATTATAATCTCTCTCTTGTAATAAATTCCCTTGTTTTTATATGTTATGAATTATTCAATTTCATAACGAGAAGCATGTTACAAATATCTTTACTGATGGTTAATACTTGATTTTCATTATGAATTGAAGAGAGGGTGTTTCTAGTTTTTATAAAGGAGAAGTGATGATTTTAAAGAGTTGCATAGTTTGTCTCAAAATACTTGACCACCACATGTTTGATGAAATATTGAAAAGAGAGAAACATTGCATAGTTTGAAATACATTTTGAAAATAAGAACTCTCTTGCATTGTTTGAATGAATTGGTGGTCTAAACATTGTTTGAATGAAAGAGATGTAATATGATAATGTATGTCGTAGAGATATGACTTTCAAATTTTGGTATGACGATACCAAATAGATGAAATACCATAGAAGATTCAAACAGACTAAAATACAAATTTTACTCAGGTTTTCAGATTTTTAATTTAGAAAGATGCATGTTTAGAAAAGGTTAAAAATGGGCTTAAAGAGAGTTAGATGGTTATCCGAATAAAGTACGAGTTGAAAGACTCAATGCAAGAAATCGTGATTTGCCAACACAGGGTTATGGTACTATGTTGTGTGGTCTTGTGTACCTTGATTTATGTCATCCCAATTTAGGTCTATTGTTAGGAGCCATGCTTTGTGGCGTTGTGCACTACTATGACATGTTGATTTAATTGGGGATCAGGGTACCATGTTGTGCGGTTTTGTGTGTCTCCCCTTAATAATACTCCAATCCTTGCAGGAAACTTGGATTGGAGGCTTGGCCACCGAATCAAGGGCGGATTCCTTATAGCCCATGAAATTACAGGTTGTAGGGTGTACCATCTAACTCAGAAGTAACATAAAGTGTGGTTCATGATTTCAAAGAATTGTTTCAAAGTCTTTAAAATATGCCCATGTGTTTTTCATATATGGTATGTAAACTGTTTTATGAATTATTCTCACTTATGTTGTATAAAAGTACATTATTTTGGATTGCTCTGCATACCAGTACAATTGTATTGATCCCCTATATTTAAGAATTTGAGGCACAGTCCTGGGTCCTGTCAAGCAGAAGAGTTGTTTGGTCAGAAGTTGCAGTTGATGAGCCTCCCTTATTTTGAAAGGCCTAGTTATGAGCTATTGTTGTTTTATTTTAATTCATGGTCTGGCTGGAGGCCTTGTCACAGTTTTGTTTTAGACATATGTTGGATATTGTAGTGTTAGAGATTTCACAGACTGGTGTTAGATGTTTTGAATATTAAGAATTTCTTTTCAAATTGTTCAAGTGTTATGAGATTGGCCATGGTTCTCTTTTGTTATGTCTTTCTACAATTTTTTTATATTGAATGAATGTTGTGCATCATTGCCAGAAAGAAAGAGGCACCCAGGCCTTTATGGTTCGGGATGCTCGTTACGGCCAGGGCCCCCGCTCGGGTTGTAACACCTTAGAAATCCCTCTTATCACGTAATTAACTTTTTTCTTAAAAAAAAAAAGTTCTCTGAGCTTCCACCTTTTTGTTACTTTGATAACTCGAATCTATTACCTTAAAATGAGGTGTAGGATGCTTGCACCTGAGTCACGTAAAGAACCTTTTATTTTATTATTTTTTCTTTTTAATTTATTCTTATATTCTTCCTCTTATAGACAGGGTAGGTAATGGCGTATTTGGATTTTCACTTAGAAAAATTTTAAAACAATAAAAAAATACACGAAATATCAAAGATATAAAAGAAATATATACAAATAATTATAATTTTTCAACGAAGACGATTTAGATGACTCCAAGCCTCCCTAGTTTCGCCAATAACAAGGTGAATTCAATTATAGGTTGACCTTGAATATTTTAAAAGTACTCACTTCATAAGGCTTGAATAAATTAATTAATGTCTATTGAGGTCGGACTCTTGCACAGATCCCGCACATAAGGAAAATTTTATTGCATCGAACTACTCATTTTAATGCTTGTATAATGTCCGATATTTCTCTCTCTCTCTCTCCCTCTCTTTCTTTCTCAGTTAAAATAAGGATTCCTGTGATTGGAGGGAAGGAACTTGATTTACCTGTTTTCAATAATGAGATGACTAAAGGGGTGTCTTTGACAAGGTAGACAAGGTAAAAGTATTTATTCATTTTTATTTGCTTCTTATAATTATTTATTTCATTCATATATAATACATCTTGTTATTATTTTATTGAAAAGCAAAGAATTTCAAAAAATATACAAATATTGTTTTATTGTTGTATAGGTTGTAGCAAAGAAGAAATGGAGAGAAGTGAGTTCAGTATTCAAGTTTTCTCCAACCACAATAAGTGTTTTATATACATTGAGGAAACATTATTTCACTTTGCTTCATCACTTTGAACAAGTTTTACTTCTTTAGGCATGATGTTTTGAATGATAAATTTTCAGGTTAGTAAGATTCATATGTGTTAATTTCTTTTGGACTAAATATATTGATCTATTTCCACACCAATGTCTATTTGTTCTGGTAAGCAATAATATTTGTATGTATGTGATAACATTTTGTGGATTATTACTAGGCTAGACATATTCAATTTTTACCTCGGTTTATTATCCCAAGTCTAGTCTTTCTCCATTCCAATACAAGAGTAACTACACGAGCTACTTTCTACCATGTGCCATATGTCATGATGTCGAGATACTTTTAAGAGACTTGTCATGATCTAACTCCTTAGTTTTGACACATCTATTAAAAACTCATTTAATAATAGTAACGAAAAGTGTTATTTGAGCAAGTTGCACTTTATAAGAAATAACTCGTTCAAGGATTTTGATCTTTCGCTACTAGGGAAGATTTTTTAAATGTACTCCGTATTTGATAACATTTGTGTGTTATTACTAAGCTAGACATAATCACTTTTTTCCTTGATCTTCCCGAGTCTCTTCTTTCCCCGTTCCCATTGAGGAGTAGCTACACGAGCTACTTTCTATCATGTGTCATATCACGTAAGGTCGAGATATTCTTAAAGATGTGTCAACATATAACTCTTTAAGCGTTGACATATCTATTAAAAAAAATATTTAATAATCGTAATTGGAAGTGTTATTTGACTATATTACACTTTTTAACAAATAACTAGTCTTAGCATTTTTGATCCTTAATTTAGTACTAGGCCAGATTTCTTTTTTTTTTTCCTCCTATTTACTCTGATATGCGATAACATTTGAGCTCTATTATTAGACTAAAATTTTTCAATTTTCACCTTGATCTTCCCGATTCTCCTCTTCTCCATTCTCATCGAGGAGAGCTACTTTCAGCCATGCGTAATATGACATGAGGCCGAGATACTTTTAACGTACGATTTGACATATAACTTCTTAAGTTTTGACTCATCTATTGAATATATTTAATAATAGTAATCGAAATTGTTATTTGACCAAATTGCACTTTATAAGTAATAATGAGTTCGAGGATTTTGATATTTTACTACTAGGACTTTTGTTTATTTATTTCAATGTGCGACAACAGTTGTGTGTAATTATTTCTTTTCCTTAAGTACCCATAATTGTCTGAGTTGTATTCATTACATCTTATTTGTGTGTAATTATTTCTTTCCCTTAAGTACCCAAAATTATCTAATTAAGTTGTATTCATTACATCTTTTATTCATTTGCCTTTGTTTTCTCCATTACAAAGTTACCTCTGTTTCTTGATTTTCCGGTGGTACGATGATGTCTCAGGCAGCAATTGTCCCAAAACCAATGGCATCACATGAGAAAATTGTTAATGATCCAAGTATCTTCATGGAGTGTCCCAAGAATTTTTACTCTGTTTTGAGTACAAAGTACATGTAAGAAACTCTTTTTTTCTTTCTAGCTTTCACCATTTTTGTTTTAATTGTAACTAGAACTGATAATCTTAAAAGATGGAGGTAAACTATTTTTTTTCTTTTTTTTTTTCACTTTTTAACTATACGGAACAAGGTTGAAGGTGTTGTATGCTGCTTACCACTACAGAAACCACTCTTATTTCGTAAGCAAGCTTTGTTTTTCTTTTAAATATCCCTCGGAGTTTTAATTTTTTAGTTTTCTTGGTTATTCCAACCCACAAATTTTAAGTTGTAGGTATAGGATACTAATCATCTCAGCAAACCCTCTTATTACAAGAAAAGTTCCTCGGAGCTTCTACCTTTTTATATTGACGGAAGATGACATTCTTACTATTATAGGCAAAGGAGTGTGGATATTCCCCAAGAATTGTTAAAAATAAAAATTATATACAAAAATATCAAAGGGATAAAAAATATAACATTTATTTTAATTTTTTTGAATGATATAATTTTCCAACGAAAATGATTAAGATGAACTCATGACTCCCTTGTTTTGCCTCTAATGGGGTGGATTCAATTATAGGTTGACCTTATATATTTTAAAAGTGCTTATTTTGTAA
>NC_061122.1:222357201-222359309 GCF_002878395.1 Capsicum annuum | reverse complement strand
ATATAAATTGAGACAAAAGAAAAAACATTGGCCAAACTAAAAACCTGTCCTTTTTTTTTCATTTGGAGGCACGGGAAGGGGATTAAAAGGTGACGAAGCGAATCGTCACCAATAAAGTGAAAGTTCGGATAACCAACAAATTGAGCTACTAAGATTTCCGACTAAAAACTTGCCTGAATTTTGAGATAGTCAGGTTTCTTGTGTTCCCCTTTAGCCATGTTGACTGGGATGAGCTGAAACTTGACATCTTTTTCAAGAAGACAAGCTAGAACTCTTGACACTGCTGTTGATAAAGTTGGTCCATACACTTTCACGGGAGTGGCCATTGGAAAATCAAGAAAGTGTAGTGTGGTTTCTTATTTGTGATGGTATATCTTTCACACATTATCCCTTTCTTTACTAGGTGGTTATGTGGGACCCACCAATTTTAATTATTCTTTAAACAAAGTAAAAGAGGTATAGGTGATCGGTTTGGTAGCCCAAACTATTAAAGTGATTTAAATAGTATTCAACTGATTTTTTTTTTTTTGTTGGGCCTAATGTTAATATCACCGTCATCAAGAGAGGACTTATTCAGTAGATATAGAGATGCGCGTGAAATGCAGGGTATGGGCCTAATGTTTGCCCATGTTGGCTAAGAAAAAAGCCTTTCTTTTTAAATGGACTAATGCATGAATCTGAATCAGTTGAGGGTCGAGACAATAAGCTTGGAAATAGGAAAATTAGATAATTGAAAGAAAAAATAGTCGAGATTTGTTTGATTTCCACGAGGGTACGCGTCCTTTCTTTATATTGGTTTGCACTTTTTTTTTTAAGCAAATCCACTAGGCAAGATACCCACGGCTAGTTTTTTTATATATATATTAAAAGCAAAACTCAAAAGAAAAAGTACAAGCAAGGGGGCTATGTCTTGCTTTACTAATCCTATTGAGGCATAACAAAACCTCTTCTAATTAACATGCATGTAAAAAATAAGGAGAAAGAACTAAATATTCTATGATCGTCACAGAGTTAATAACCAACTCTATGATGATATTACAAATGATAATACTTAAGTAGTGCAAGATTGAAATAAGTAAAGAGTGTGGAGTCAGATCCATATTTCTTTAAAAATTGAAAAGCTTAAAGAAGATGTAGCTCTATAAAGATTCAATTCTTCACCTTGTCTTCTTCCTCCAACCAGTCTAAAATATCTTCATATTTCATCAATTCTTCCTGGTCTAATGAATCTTGTTGATATAATTGAACCTTGTTTCCTTTTGCTTTGCCAACTTCATTGGTAATTGTCTTAGAACACTTTACCATCCCAACTATGTTTTCTTTCATAAGTCTTCTTTTTCTTGAATCCTTTCCTTGAATCCTTTCCTTTGTTGCCTAGGTGAAAGATCTCAATCCCTAGCCATTTTAACAAAGCATTCATCCAATACTTCATCCTCATCTTCTTCGTCAACTATGTCAACACCTAAATCAACCTCAAACGCTTTCATTGGATCTTCTACCAAATCTCCTGGCTCATACCTCTTGGCCTGGAACCCTTTGGTAGGATTATCCATAGCATTCAAAGGTGCACTTGTTTGAGCCACAAGCTATTCCGCGGCTAAAGATGGAACAGCTTGTTTACTACATCATGACTAAATTCTTTTCATAGCGTTCAAAGGTGCAATTTTTCATCATGACTAAATTTTAATGTTGAGTTGAGCTAAAGATTCAGCAAGTATAGTTTGTTTACTACATGCAAGTAAACATCGTTACAATGAACTTTTGGCCTAATAACATCTTATTACAATAGTCTTAGAACATCTTATTAGTTATTAAAATCTACGTATTGACTTGTGACATCTAAAAAAATATGACATCAAATTACGACGATTTTGTGGCCTTGTGACATCTGACTACAGTTCCTACTCTCAAATTAGTGTGACCTCAAAGTGAGTATTCCTGTTTTCGATCAATTAAGCACAAGCTGTCCAGTTAGAGGGAGCTCTGCTTGACGATAATGGTGGCAGGTTACGAATGTTGACATCAAGAGGTAGCATACGGTATTGGATATCCAGTCCCTTGAATGTTTTTACCATTTCCTCAACAAGAAGAGCTCTCCTTGCCCATCT
>NC_061122.1:222351488-222357101 GCF_002878395.1 Capsicum annuum | reverse complement strand
AAGAAGAGGCAGGCAGAGATAAGGGAGAAATAAAGGCAGGCTAAGAGAGCTAGGTCTACAGATTAGAATACCAATCAGCACCAAGGTGGTAATTGGGGTAATATGTGGTCTAAGAAGAAATTTTAGAGCAATTCTTAGTCTTCAGCAAGTGCAACTGCTCCTTGTCATTCAGGGGAACAATGATTCAAGTCCGAAGATAAGCCTATAGCTTAGGGTACTCAGTCATAGGGGAGTGTGGATTAGCCTGCTAGGTAGTATCCTCTTTGTAATTTGTATGGAAAGAATCATCTGGGGAGATGCTACCTCAGGAGTAATATGTACTATAATTGTGGTTAGACAGGACATATCCAGAGATTGTGTCCCATGACCAGTGGGAACCCAGAGGGTCAAAGGCCCAAACTGCTCCAGCAGCTCCTTCATCCAAAGGAGCTACTTCAACTACTAGAGGTGGTCATAACCTGTTGTATGCTTTGTCTACCCGCCAGGATTCAGAGGCTTCACCAAATGTTGTTATAGGTATATTATTGATTTTCTCCCATAATATATATGTGTTACTTGATCCGGGGTCTACCTAGTCTTATGTGACCCCTTTCATGGCAGTTAGTTTTTATTTTAATCCTGAAAATAGTTCGGAACCCTTTTTTATTTCCACTCCTATTGGTGATTCTATCATGGCTCATAGAGTTTTCAGAAATTGTATGGTGTCTATCTTTCATTGTGATACTGTAGTTGATCTTGTGGATATGGATATGATTGATTTTGATGCTATATTGGGGATGGATTGGGTCCTTTCATGTTATGCCACATTAGATAGTAGAACCATAAAAGTTACCTTCTCTTTTCCTAGTGAGTCAGTGATGGAGTGGGAGGGATATTCTCTAAAACCTAAGTGGAAATTCATATCTTATCTTAAAGCCCTAATTTATATCAAAGGGGTGTTTGTACCATCTTGTTCGGGTCAAAGATTCCACTACAGAAAGTCATTCCCTCTAGTCTGTCCTTGTAGTTAATAAATTCCCAGAAGTTTTTCCTAATGGCCTTCCCGTGATACCACCAGATAGTGAGATAGTTTTGGCATTGATTTATTCTCGGACACCCGTCCTATTTATATTTCTCCAAACAAAATGGCTCCTGTAGAATTGAAAGCGTTAAAAGAACAGTTAAAAGACCTTCTTAACAAAGGCTTTATTCGTCCTAGTGTCTCTCCCTGCGATACTCCGGTACTCTTCATGCATAAGAAAAATAGCTCCCTTCGTATGTGTATAGTGTGTATAGACTACTGTCAACTGAACAAAGCTATAGTTAAAAATAAGTATCCTCTACCCAGAATCAACGATCTTTGTGAACAACTCCAGGGTGTCAAATTTTTTTCCAAAATAAATCTTCATTCAGGGTACCACCAGTTAAAGGTTAGAGAGACTAATATTCGCAAAACGACCTTCTGAAACCGATTTGGTCCCTATGAATTCTTAGTTTAGTTTTTTGGACTTACTAAATCCCTCGTAAATTTTATGGACCTAATGAATAGGGTGTTTTTTCAGTTTCTAGATCTGTTCGTCATAGTTTTTATAGATGGAATATTGATTTAATCTAAGAGTAAGGAGGATCATGCCAATCACCTATAAATTATCCTTCAGACTCTAAAAGATCATAAGTTGTATGCAAAGTTTTCCAAGTGTGAATTAATTGCTTAGGGTTATTACTTTCCTGGGGAACATTGTTTCTAGTGAGGGAACTAAAGTTGACCCCCAAAAGGTTTATGCAGTGAGAAAATGGCCCTGGCCCACGACTCCAATCGACATCTAATGCTTTTTAGGTTTACCAGGGTATTACTGAAGATTTGTGGAGAGTTTTTCCTCCATAGTTGCTCTACTTACTATATTAACTTAGGCAAAGGTGAAATTCTTATGGTCTGAATCTTTTGAGAATAGTTTTGAGAAAATAAAGGACAAGTTGACTACTGCATCAGTTTTGACTCTACCTGAGGATACATAAGGCTTTGTTGTGTACTGTGATGCATCCCGAGTGAGACTTTGGTGTGTGCTTATGCAGCATGGTAGGGTGGTGGCTTATGCATGTAGACAATTAAAGGTGCACAAAAGGAACTACCCCACCCATGATTTGGAGTTAGCGGGTGTAGCGTTAACACTAAAGATTTGGCATCATTATATTTATAGGGTGCATATTGACATATTTATTGATCAAAAAAGTTTGCAACATTTTTTCACACAGAAAGCAAAGGTGGTGATTGGAATTATTGAAGGATTATGATATGAGTCTGTATTATCATCCAGGCAAGTTCAACGTAGTTGCTGACACCCTTAGCAGATTGTCAATAGGTAGTGTAAGACCCCGTATGATCTTTAGCTCATTTCAGCTCACTCTTTTATGCTAAAAGGGTCCAAGACTTAGAAAATTTCACTAAGTGTTAATAATTAGTTATTTTCAAATCCTCTAAACCTTTGGTGATTTTAGTTCCGACGATCCCAACCTTAGAACACCGATTTATAAGTTGATTCATGATCGAGGTGGTCAATAGCATGTCTTGGGTAAGTTTTCAATTTTTCAGTCGATGTTTGAGTCATGTTTGGAGGGTCAAAATAGAAGACCAATGTGATATAGTCACATCGCACCAAGAATCGCATTGAAAGGATCCAATACGATGCATCGCACACTACAAGAAATACAGTTTTTTGTGATGACTTTCAGTGGCGACAAAGCAAGTTGCCACAAAAGCTAGCATTTCTATGGCAACATATAAAGTTCGCCACAAAAGGTCTATGAATTAGTGGTGACTGTTCAAGTCCCCACTAATAGTGACATATTTAATGGAAACTGTGAATAGATCACCACAAAAGGTATAAGATTTAGGGGCAACCATTAAAGTCGTCACTAATAGTGACATATTTAGTAGCACCTATGCGCATGTTGCCACAAAAGGTATAAGATTAGGGGCAACCGTTAAAGGTGCCACTAATAGTGACATATTTAGTTGCAACTATGCGTAGGTAGCCACAAAAGGTATAAGAATTAGTGGCGACCATTAAAGTCGCCACTAATAGTGACATATTTAGTGGTTACTGTGCATAGGTCACCACAAAAGGTATAAGATTTAAGGACAACCGTTAAAGTTGCCACTAATAGTGACATATTTAGAGCTACAAAATAAAAATATGGAATAATTAATGATATAAATTAAAGGCCCAAAAATTTTAAAAGTAAACCAAATCAAAAGTTTAAATTTTTATTTTGCATTGTTTTTCTCTTAAAGAAATAAATTAAGTTATATGTAAATATATTTTAGATATATATTTTATATAGAGACAATCCACATTCATGATTTTAAAATTTACAAATTATTCTATTACTTTTTTAGTATCATTTTTTATAATTTATTAATTCAAATATGACATTTTATATAATTTTATTAATATTTATTAAATTATATTGATACTTTTAAAAATTCAAATTAAGTTACAATTTTTGGACCATCTTTTAACCCCTTTTAATCTCAGCCATTGGATCAAAATTCATCCAATGGCTGAGATCAAATCTCTCACTTTCTTTAAACAAAACCTAAAACCTAATCCTATTTTCAACAACAACAAAGCAGCCGCCTCTCTCCTCCCCATACTCTTTCTCTCTCACCACAACAGACACATCACTGTCACCGGTGAACCTCCACGACGACCACCCAACACCAGCGCCGCTCCTCTCTCCCTTCTCTCTTTCTCTTTCTCTTTAAAACCACAAGAAAACCCATGCTCCGGCAAATCGTGCGCCACTAGCAGCCCTTGTTGTGAGCCCAAACGAATCCATCTCCGACCAAGCCCTGCACCACAAGCAGCCCTCAAACAACACTACCGCCGCCTCTCCACGTAGACGCCACCCTCCATCAGAAAAGTGGATAACTCCATCGCTGCCCCATCCGCCGACGGAAAAAGAAACAGCAACAGGATCTGCTAGCCCAAAGGACCACCACTGGTCCGCTTCTCCACCTCCATAATTTCCACTCATCACCAGCAAAACCCGCGAATCCATCCAGGTTTGTACCCAATTTAATTTCATGTCCCAAATTAACATTGCTATCTTCTTCTCGTTCTTTTCTTTGATAGATTATTAAATTTGAAATTAGTAACAGTTGATTTTGATTTTTTGATTCATCCAATTTCGTATTTGGTTTCACTCTAAATGGCTTGGTAATATATTTTTCCTTCTCTGATGATTTGAATAGTTGATTCCATTGATTGAAATTTTTTCCTTTTTTAGCTTGATTGATTTTATGTAAATTGATATTTGAATTCTTATCTTCAATTGTGTCGCCAGAGCTTACCTAAAACTTTTTGCTGGTTGTTAGCTAGCATTAACATTATAATTGAGTTATTTTAGCTCCTCGAATGTCTTCCGATATGTTTCCATGTGTAACATGATATTGTAGTTTAGCTAAACAAAATGTTCCTAATTTATTTATTTAAGAAGCTGTTTATATCTTCTAGATATTTTTACTATGGAGATAATTTAAAGTAAAAGAATGGGGTATAGTTTAGTGCAGCACCTTATGGTTTATTTGAGAATAATACTTTCCGTTCTAGTTAGTTTCTTCTATTTTTGTTTTCATGTTTGTCTAATATTCTCCTCTGTTTACTTCTGTTAATCCTTTTTCCTTTTTATCATGCAGGTTTTCATTTGAGATTAGCTAAGTCGATAGTCTTCTTTGACTGTTCTATTCTATCGAGTGGTTTGATATCGAGATTAGCTAAATATTTTGCTATTTCCTAAAGCATTTTGTCTTCAAATCATACCCTTGTGATGCTTCAATATTTCTTTACTTGTACACTTGCAGCAGCTTGATCGAAATGAGTTTTTCAGGGTTTGTCGCTTATTTTACTTGTGTTAGATATAATCTTAATGACAATGCTGACTTTTCATGTGTTTTGGTATAGTAGAACTGGAGTATTTAATGAGGCTTCCATCATCTTTGTTATGGTTGAATATGGTTGTTGCTTTTGCTTATTTATTTTTATAAAATATTGTTGAATACAAATTGCTTCACTTCCCTAATACAAGGGCACATTAAAAATTTGCTTCAGATTACTAATTTATTTGTATTCCATGACACTAATTTATTTGTATTCCATGACACGAAGTATCAGGGAAGCATTAATATTCTACAAGTTGACCTAATTTACAAATTTTATCATATTGACGTTTGCTAAGAGCTCAAGACCAAAAAGTATTTGTGCATCATTTCTGAACATCAGGTACAATCTGAGGCCACATGTTTTTGGCCATGTTGATGTTTCTTTTCATGTTTATAAAGCTACAAATATGTGAATCTGCGCTAGATAAAATGGTTGGATTCATTTGAAAATACTTAACCACATGCAATCTTGGAAGAAACAGAGATGATGCTTATTTATCTCCTTGGAATGTTTAGTAGCTTGATGCTTACACACCTTAATTATCCCTTCAACTTGGTGATGCTTATACACCTTGATTATTACTACAACTTGGTCAAAGGGAAATGTTTCTCCCTGCAGACTTTGAGAAATGATAAAACACACTGGAAATGGAGAGAATGTGGATCTACATTATAAATATTTTCATTAGCAT
>NC_061122.1:222346250-222351388 GCF_002878395.1 Capsicum annuum | reverse complement strand
CAAAATTGGCTAGTAAAAACGGGGTCACGATCAGACACAATACTCTGAGGGAGACCATGTAGCTTGTAAACCTCTCTCAGGAACAAATCAGCCACATCTTGAGCAGTGTAGAGATGTTTAAGGGAAAGAAAATGTGCATACTTGGTTAGTCGATCAACTACAACAAAGACAACATTTTTATGACCTGAAACTAGAAGACCATCTATAAAGTCCATGGCTATGTCATGCCAAGGAAGCTCAGGGATGGGTAAGGGTTGAAGAAGACCAGGGAAGAGGACATTTTCTGTTTTGGTCTTCTGACAGGTGTCGCATTCCGAGACCCACTGAATAATATCAACCTTCATATTAGGCCAATAGAACAACCCCTTGACCAGGCGATACGTCCTTTGTTGACCAGGATGTCCTCTCAGGAGAGAGAGATGTAAGGCCTGGAAAATTTTGAGCCTCAAATTAGTGCCCTTTCCTACATAAATTTTGTGGTCATACCGGATAACTCCTTGAGACAATGAAAAGTGAGGCTTGGATCCAGGAAGAGCAATAAGTTCTGTCAACAATTGAGCTGCAACAGGATCAAGGTCGTAGCTCAAACTCACTTCCTGCATCCATGAGGTTCAACAGAAGAAATAGCATGGCATTCCGCAGCTTCCTCTCCTCTTCTAGATAGGGCATCTGCAACTCTGTTCTCAGTGCGCTTTTTATACTGTACCTCATAGTCTAATCCAAGGAGCTTGGTCAATCCTTTTTGCTGTAGTATAGTATGCACCCTTTGCTCTAGCAAATATTTCAAGCTCTGGTGGTCGGTTTTCATGATGAGGTGAGCCCCTTGGAGGTAATGTCTCCATCTGTCAACAACGGATAAAATAACCAAGAATTCCTTCTCATAAGTAGATAGTCCTAGGTGTTTATGAGCTAGGGCCTTGCTAAAAAAACCTATAGGCTTGTTGTCTTGCATAAGAACAACTCCTATACCTGTAGAACATGCATCAGTCTCTACCACAAAGACCTTGGAAAAGTCGGCTAAAGCTAGAACTGGAGCAGATATCATAGCTTGCTTTAGAAGTAGAAAAGCAGTGTCAGCTGATGTATCCCAATGGAAGGCATTCTTTTTCAGTAAATTGGTAAGTGGTCTACTGATTATTCCATAAGATCTAATAAACCTCCTGTAGTAACCTGTTAGACCTAAGAAACCCCTCAATCCTTTGATTGTCTTGGGAATGGGCCAACTTGTCATAGCTTCCACCTTAGCAGGGTCAGTAGCCACCCCTTCCTGTGTGATTATGTGACCCAAATACTCAACCTTAGCTTGGGCAAAAGAACACTTGGATAGCTTAGTAAACAATTGCTCTTTCCTCAGGATTACAAGTACCTTTCTGAGGTGAACGACATGATCTTGAAGTGATGCACTATAGATCAGTATATCGTCAAAGAACACAAGCACAAATTTCCTTAAGTAAGGGCTGAACACCTGATTCATAAAGGACTGAAAAGTGGCAGGCGCATTAGTCAAGCCAAAGGGCATGACCTTGAATTCGTAGTGCCCTTGATGTGTTCTAAATGCAGTTTTAGGAATGTCCTCAATCCAGATCCTAATTTGGTGATAACCAGCCCTTAAGTCAATTTTAGAGTAAATGCAAGACCCATTCAGTTCATCTATCAAATCGTCCACCAAAAGAATGGGGAACTTATCTTTGATGGTCATGTTGTTCAATTCTCTATAGTCTATGCAAAATCTCCAACTCCCATCTTTTTTCTTCACAAGTAACACCGGGGACGAGAAAGGGGAATGGCTGGGCTGAATCATACCATTATTAAGCATTTCACTAACCTGTTTTTCAATTTCATTTTTCTGAAAGAAATTGTATCTGTAAGGTCTGATGCTGACAGGAATTGCATTTGATTTCAGGGGAAGGGGAATGTGGTGATCATGGCTTTTAGCAGGTGGCAGTGTTGTGGGCTCAGCAAACACATCAGGAAATTCTTGCAACACATGGTTGATCTCAGCAGATATTGCATTCTCTTCTGCAACATCTGAAGCTGATAAGGTAAAAAGGTGGGCCCAAACATTTCTCCTTTCTTCAATAACTGTTTGACCCCTTTAACAGACATACTCTTCAACTATCCTTGATGGTAGATCCCTCTCAATTCTACCCTCTTACCCAAATGAGTAACCTGTATTTTGTAGTCCACAAAATCCAACAGAACTGAATTGTGCACCTTCATCCAATCACCTCTTAATACCATATTATTACCCACCAACCTCAAGAGTCTTATGGAGTCTTCAAACTCCATTCCATGAATTTTCCACTTAAACTTGTGGCAAGTGTGCCAGCTCAAGATGTGATTTCCATCAGCTACTGTGACTCTCATAGGAACAGCTAGAGTAATAGGACAACCGATTTTTTTTGCAGTTTCCAGGTCCAAAAAACTATGTGTACTACCTGAGTCAACCAAAATGGTTAGACTGTTCTTCTTAGCTTCCCCTCGTAATCTGATGGTGATAGGCCTCTCTACACCTGACAAGGCATTCAAACTTATGGCTTCATCCATAATTTCTCCTTCTTGCAGTTGATTTTCCTCTAATGTCACATCGTCATTCCCTTCTTCTTCTTCAGGTAAGTCCGTAGCAACAGTCATGGCATTAAGTTGCTTGGGCTTGCAGTGATGGCCAACAAAATATTTCTCTCCACATCTATAGCATAAGTCCTGTGCTTTTCGAAGCTCAAATAGTTTGTTGCTCTGAGTAGTCCCATTAGCTGTTGTCCCTTTATTGGTCTGAACTAAGTTGGAATTGAGAATTTGGGGAAAATTGGTTGTCCATGTTCCCCTTCCCCAACCAGTCCTATTCTTCTTGATTAAGGACTCCATCACCTTCTCTTGACGCCTAGCTTTCTCTACTGCTTGACTCAAGGTATATAGGTTAAGCATCTTGACAGTGTGCCTGATTTCTTCCTTAAGCCCTTCCACAAAGAACTCCAAAAAAATTCCACAGGGATAGTAGGGTTTCGAATCAAAACCCAAGCTTTCAAATCCTCAAAGCGTTCCAAATACTCGTTGACAGTACCAGTTTGTGAAATTTTCTTGAATTCCCCAATTAAATTGAACTTACTATTCTTGGCATCTTGGAACCTTTTGCACAATTCCTCGAAGAACTCTTGCCAAGTGACTCCACCTCTACTCAATTGATACAAGAAGTACCACGACTCCGCCCTCCCTGTCAAATGTCAAATGTAGGACTGCTTCATCTAATTTTTGCATTGGATTCGTGATATGATTATAATCATAATACCTCTCACATCTACGTAACCATGAACAAGGATCAGCTCCAGGGGTGCCATCAAAATAGGGAAACTCAATCTTGGAACTGTAATGATGATGTTGGGTTCTCTCCATCGTCATATTTAGGGACACATAATCACCCCGCTATTTGCAATTAGGAGCATCTACCGCTGATAGGTGCACTACTGGTGTACTACCCAACACTCCAGGTTGCGCTGGAAGCATCTTCTCCAGCAACACATCAAATTTCTTAGCCAGATCATCCAGTTTCGCGTCTGTAACCTCTGATTTTTTGGTTGATTCTGCTATGAATCCTTGTAATTGAGACTCCAATTTTCTGACATTTTCCTCCATGGCTTTGGCCCTAGTTTCTGTAACCGTCATTGTTGCTTCTGTGCTGTACCCACAGTTGCCAAGAGTGGCTTTGATACCAATTGTTATGTCCCTAAAAATTGTAATTGAATCGCAAGAGAGAAATCGAAAACTCAATCGAACAGAATTGAGATTTTATTGATAATATTTCAGTACAGTTGTTACAATAGTGTCCACTACTATAAGATTACTGCGAACCAAACTCCATTGATAAGCTTCCAAACTCCATTGATAAGCTTCCAGCTCTGTAACCTGTGATAGTGCGTTAATGGGGAGAAGGAATTAATCGAGGAAGAAGGAAAAAAGAAAGACAACAAAAAATAACTACCAGTCCAAAATCTCCTTTCACTCAGCTGCACTTGTGTTGATAAATAACCGCTTGGCCTAATCCAGCTGTCACCTATCATCTAGCCATTCATCACTTTAATTAAGAATCCATCCCGTCCGTTTATTTCATCTCATCCAATGGCTGTCACGTGAACACGTGGCCTAAGCTATGCCACGTAATCCTTAACATATAATCCTAAGCTACTTTCCAAATTCACACTTATACTTTCCCAATTCACACTTTAGGATCTAACAATACCCCTCCGACCAAAACGACCTTGTCCTCAAGGTCAAGATTGAGCTGCAAATGCCGGAAATTGACGGCGAATGTAATTCCAGTCCTCCCAGGTTGCTTCCTCAGGGCTAAAATTAGTCCAATGGACCAAAACCTTCACTGCAGCGGTGTTGTTCTCCTTCACCATGCGACGCTGAAGAAAGGCCAATGGCTGCACAATGACTAGACCATCGTCATCATAGATCGGGGCCTGACTGTGTGGTACAACATAAGGACCAATGCGACGTTTCAGCTGCGAAACATGGAAAACAGGGTGGGTGGTGGAACCAGCAGGCAATTCCAAACGGTACGCTACTGCACCTATTCTCTGCAAGATCTTGTAGGGTCCGTAGTAGTGAGCACTCAATTTCAAATTTCGTCGGATAGCTAATGAAGTCTGACGGTAAGGCTGGAGTTTGAGATAAACTAAGTCACCCTCCTGGAGCACACGTTCTGATCTATTTCGATCGGCATAAAACTTCATATGCGACTGAGCCTGGACAAGATTGTCCTTCAGAGAGTGCAAGAGTTGTTGCCGGTGAGTCAAGTACAACCCCGCCTGGGATTGGGTAGGATATGGAAGGGGGCCAAGCGGAATGTGGGGTGGGGGAAACCCGTACAAGGCCTGAAAAGGAGTGGTATTGAGAGCAGTATGGTGGTTAGTGTTGTACCACCACTCAGCCAGAGGTAGCCAGGTGGTCCACTGTTTAGGATTGTTAGAGGTCATAGCCCTTAAATAGGATTCAAGACAACGATTTAAACACTCCGTTTGACCATCGGTTTGGGGGTGGTAGGAGGTTGATAGTTTGAGTTGAGTGCCCATAGATTTGAAGAGAGTTTGCCAAAATTGGCTAGTAAAAACGGGGTCACGATCAGACACAATACTCTG
>NC_061122.1:222343206-222346150 GCF_002878395.1 Capsicum annuum | reverse complement strand
GTTGTAGAATCCATTGTGGCGCCTGCATTTCTGACCTTGTTGTGCGCGGGGCAAACATTTAGCAGACTGGCTGCAAATGATGCTTGTAGTGATGGATCAACGTTATGACTCTTGTCGAATTTGTGGATTCTGTTTTGGAAGGAAGAACAATGAGAGAATCCAAGAGTGTGCCCTCCTATAATACATACATATAAAATACTAGTTAATAATAACAAATATAGTTCAAATTGAGAGCTGTAAACACGACTACTAGTAGAAGCGGCCAGAATTGCTTACCTGATAGTGCAACCAAATCATCCAAAGAAAGGCCTCTTTGGGCAAAGTTTTGTTGCAGTTGAGACATGTTGAAGGTAGGAGAAGGTAATTGTCGCGTTTCAGTGGCTTTGGAGATTCGTCCATCTTTTCTACCTTTCGGCACTTCCCAAGTAGGACCTCCAGACTGCCCATTAAATAATTTCACATCAATGGATCAATAATATTGCCATGTTTTTGTATGGTAATATAATGTTTACTTTCTTTTGCGAGCAGTGAGTAGTTTAGCTGTAGGATATTGTTTGAACTTACAAGAGCAACAGCATCACGAGCAGCGAGAGCAACAATATCAGCACAAGAGACAACTCCAGGACACAAAGACTACACAAAGAGTTGTTACTGGAATTATTGGTTATGTCTCTTAGCAAGTTTGGTCAGCTAGAACCATTAGTGTAGTATGGAAAGGGAGTAGTTTGACATTCTTATTTAAATCTTCTTAATTTGTGAAGTGATCCTAATTCTAATGTTTACTTGCCATATAGAGACAAAAGGGTTGTTTGGTTCAGAGACAAGAAATGTAGAGATTAATAATGCATGAATTGTGTAAGGATTAAACTATCTGTTTTTTACTTTTAATTTTAAAAAAGTGATTGTTTAGTACATAAGGTTTATTTTAGCCATTTTAGTTGGTTTATTCTGGATGTACTACTAATTCTCGAGTTCTTAATCTACCTTCTATCACATACAAAATAAGAAAGCGAAGCCTTTGGATTATTTCGATGTATGTCACATTCATTATTATGTGGCAATTGTTTCTGCTATAGACTATATATACACAACTCAACCGGATTGCAACCAATGGGGGAGCTACCTTTGGTGAAAGGGGTTCAACTGAATCCCCTTTGCCAGAGAGTTGCATTGTGCAACAAGGATAAAAACAGTTTTTCTTGTACATATATAAACTATTAGGTCGTCCTCTTGACATAGGTTCATATCTTAGGTATGCCATTTTCTTTACCAAATTACCGATTCCACTACTGATTGAAACGGACTGTACAGATTTAACCACGCCGTTGAAGAGTTCGTGGGCATGTGCAGTACTTAGAGAATGTGGTTGATCACCCCAAACAACAACTGCTCATTATTATACCAAAAAGAGAATAATTAGTTGTTGGTAGGTAGGAAAATTCTGTATGCATGCAGCGGATATAAAGTTAGTTAAACCGCTTCTGTAAGTCAATAATGAGTTTGCGTTCTCAGGTCACAGGAACTGGAGGAACAAGCTTCACTTTTAGGTTTGAATAGCAGTTGCAAAGTGCAGTTTCTGATCAGGCAAGCAAAATGACCAATCTTTCACTTACTTTAGATGAGGAATATTATTGTTGCCTTAGTGGATATGGTTGAATGAATAAAGTATAGATTGATTGATGACTATCTTACAGTTGCAGTTATAATATTCAGAAAATTCTAATATCACATGACCAAGTTTAGGAGCATGTTTTGCCGGACCGTTGTGTAAGAACTGTGAATAATCTATGCTTGTGAGATCATAATACTGTCTCATTTGGTACAAAGTTACTCTTATCCTGTGTTTGTACTAACCTGATGAACATATAACATGTTTTTTAATCATTAAAATCACATTGACCAGTTAATTAGTACACATTCTCGACTAAAGTTTATCATTTTAGTCGTAGTAAATTTATATGGTTTGGTGAAAATGCTGGATGCGCATGAATTTTACCCTGCGTCTACTCATCTTGGATCTATCATGAACGACAGCAACTAGGCAAAATGTCATACAAGCAGTATCAAAAGAAAGCTCCCCTGAATATAATGTTCAACATTAAGGTTTACCCCCTTTATCATGTCACATCATTTCCCCAGAATATTCCCATTGTGCTGGTGGTCAGTTAAAACTGATTTTCATTTCTATTAATTTTCCAGTGTTGTTCGATTGGGAGGCCGTTATAAATATACAACATACATCTTCACATGTACAGTTATTAGTTATTACAAACAGTAGTTAATAATAAACACTATCCCCTCAATTGATCTCATCGTCATACTAAATTAGTACAGTTTGATCTGAACACCGGATGCCTATATACTTCTACCATACAAAAGCTGATATTGTTACTTAATTTTAGCCTTTTAGGAGTCATTTACATTTTATAAGGAAAAAAAAACGAATAACACAATAGGACAAGGCCATAATTTATCAATTTTTACTCACATATGCATTCCAAATAATCCAACAGAGGGAAACAAGACAAACATGTTGTTATAAACACTTCACCAATTCTTCTTTTGCTGACAATCACACACTTTACCGATCAAGAAAATGAATACAAATCAAAGCTCGCCAACTACAATAATTAAATGGCCTGAGCGAGTGAAATAAATTGTTTTAACAAGGCGATCACCTAACAAATCGGCAGTCCAGCCTAACTTCTTGTCCATTACCACTGATACTACTCATCTTGATCATAGAACTAGCGAATGCTTTAAAGAACTCGTCCTGAGAGCTAGCATACTTTGAAACTAGTCTTTTGGTCCTTGAATTTGTGAGAAGGGCTTCATCTGAAGAAAAAAGGCCCTTGCCATTCATTAGCAGCTTGTAGTAGGCATTGTCAAATAAAGTAGTTGTAGAATCCATTGTGGCGCCTGCATTTCTGACCTTGTTGTGCGC
>NC_061122.1:222340096-222343106 GCF_002878395.1 Capsicum annuum | reverse complement strand
CACGCGATAACAATTATGTGTTATTACTAGGCTAAAATGATGTTGAAATAGTGCTTAAATGGTCCGTAAATTGTATCAAAATGGTGCTTAATTTATACTGAAAATGATCTAAAATGGTAAGCTGAAAAATGATCCAGATTATAGCTTCATTAGCTGTTGAATGGAAGCCAGAAAGCACTTGTAAAGTGACCTATAGGCTATATATTTCCTTTAGGATAAGTAGCATGCATTACACCTCTTTAAGGTGTGACCCTCACCCCTCGGATGTTGTGTGAATTTGGTATGCTGTGTGCACCTGACTGTTCTCTTTTACATTATTCAAAGATTGCTCACACTGGCTGTTCTGAATTTTCTTGTGTATATAGGATCAATGAGTTTCCGAGCAGAAGGGACAATTGATGGCCAATTTTAATCTGGTTATTTGGTGTCTGTCAAACTGGGATTTGATGTTCTGATTGGAGTAATCTACCATCCACAGGACCAGAATCAAAAGTAACGACGATCCATGAATCAACCCAATGCTCAGAAGAAGACGATTGAGCCCGAATAGGTGAAATATCAAAACCTAAACTAAGAGACCAAATGCATAATTTTATGGCCTATTCTGCCATGCTGAGCATATGACATCCACAATGGGTGTGCTCATGGCGATGCAAGTGAGCTCCGATTAAAGAACTCGCTCCAGGCTAATAATGAGATGCTGCAGTATACAAAAACATCCTGGCCCAACGTCTCATAGAGATTAAACAGGAGCAAAACGAGTTACAAGGGAAGGTCACTTTAAAGGAGAACGAATGCATTCATGTTTACTCGACAAATGACAGCTTGCAAGAAAGGGTGGCCCAACTAGTGGCTGATTTGGCATTGATTTGCAAACTGTGTGATAAGGATGAGATGGCAAGAGCGGGACTTGAGGCCGGGATCAACACGTTGCGGGTGACGCCTAACTATGATAGTTACGCAGACGAGTTGGAAAGGACTTGGGTGGCCCTAAAGACCCGGGTGGACACCCTTCATGAGATCTGAGACGTGTCCACTCGGGTCTTTAGAGCCACCCAATTCCTATCTAACTCAGCTGCATATCTATCATTGTTACGCCTCACCCGCAACGTGTTGAGCCCAACCTCAAGTTGTGCTCTGTCCATCTCATTCTTATCATGCAATTTGCGAACCAATGCCAAATCAGCCTCTAGCTTGGCCATGCTTTGTTGCAAGGTATCGTTCGTAGAGTAAAGATGAACGCATTTATTCTTCTGTAAAGAAGCCTTCCCTTATAACTCCTTTTGCTCCTGCTTAATCTCTATGAGCCGTTGGTCCAGGATGTTTCGCATAGCCTCCGACATCTCATTGTTATCCTGGAGCCTTGCCTTCTTTGACCGGAGCTCATTTGCCTCGCCTCGGAGAACACCCACTACGGATTTCATATGCTCAACATCATCAAAATGGGTCATAAGACTATGCATTTAGTCGGTGAATTTAGGTTTGGATATGTCACCTATTCGGTTTCTGTATCTAACGAAGAAAGGCTGCATTAATAGTACTTGGATTCCTCTGCATATGCAGTACTTTTGAGTCATGTTTCATTTCCATTCTCATCAAGATACATATCATCTTCAGTTTTTTCGCATTGTTCCTTTCTTTTCCCTTTTCATACTTCCTTATTGTTTTTGTGCCATAATTCATTTAGCATGAGATCAACATGTAAACTTTGCACTGTAATGTAGCTCCAAATTGCAGGTGTTTTTCTGTGGAAGAAAACATCGATAGAGCTTACTTAAGATAGTCTACACTGTTTCTAATGAGCCTCGTATTTTTCAATTTGTTTACCTATACTAGTTCTCATGCTTATAAGATGTTCTTGTTTATCAACCTTCAGACTGCTGATCACATCATAAACTTCCACACTTCTACAAATCATAGTTAAAAAAAAAAAAGATGACTTTTTGGTATCAGTATGTATGTGATAGCTGATGTAAACTAGTCCACACTCTCACACTTTATAAAAGAAAGGCATAATACATAAATATGACCCTAAACTTGATACCAAATTATAACATTGATCTTAAACCTTTAACTATTTAAAACCTAAACAAATAAACAACCCGATCCTATATGGCAAAATGCGTGTTGTACATGCAAAACGGCGCGTGTCCGAGTGGGAATTGAAGGATTTTTTTGTTCAGCTTTTGCATAGTTAAAGGGCCTATTTGTGCACTGACAAAGTTAAAGGTCACACTTATAATATGTTTTTTTTAATTAGGTGGCACCATATGAGTGGATTAGTAATCCACGTCAGAGCAAGTGAGGTACATACGTGTAGTTGCAAAATCAAAGCGTCTTTTTGTTCAGGTTTTGTATAGTTAAAAGGCCTACTTGTGCACTATCAAAGTTTAAGGTCAAAGTAATAATTTGGTGTCAAGTTTTGGGTCATATTTATGTATTATGCTTAAAAGAAAAGGACAGTTTTGTATCCACAAAAGATGGAGCAAGCAGGATTTAGAGACATTCGAGCATATGTTTTATCTGGTAAGTCTGAAGATGTAGGGAACGGCAAATTAATTTGAGAAAATACACATCCTTGTGCCGTAGGAAGTCTAAACTAGTAAACTTTATTCAAACCACAGATGTGGATGTAGATGGTCTTAACTGGACAACAGAGAAGTCACAACATTAGAAACGACACATTAATACAATCTACCAAAACAAATGATTTCAACAAGTCCTAGGAGGGAGAGGGTGAGTTCTGCATTTCAACTACCTTCTTCCATGATTCTCGGGATATCTCACCCCACCACCTTCCCACGTTCTCTCTTGAAGTGAAGAGCTCTGCTCTGTCTGTCCCATTCACCAAGTATTGGATGTTTGGAAAGTGAGAGAGATCGGCCAAAGTGAATTCATCTCCAGCCAAGTACTGACTCTCTCCGAGCCTCTTTTCATACACATCAAGCACTTTTTTGAGCTTCTCTTCATTTTGTCTGATCAAGTTCTCATCTTGTTTGAGCTTCATTCG
>NC_061122.1:222323361-222339996 GCF_002878395.1 Capsicum annuum | reverse complement strand
GCGCGTTTTCGCAACAAAAAGTTCCTCTCAATGAAGAACACAACTAACCTTATACCCCAACCAGAAACCAATCTTCCACAAATCAACACCATGATCATTACTTCCCATTTCCACAATTCAAGTCCAAAAGCTCTCTTTTCCCTCAATATAATAAATATAAAACTACAAACTAAAAGAGCAATAATGGAAACTAAACTCACCAACTGAAGAACAGTTAATGTACTGAACTTTACTTTCTTGTATTCCTCAGGTAAATCTTCATCTGAAAAAGGGTCCTCTTCTTCAACTTCACTGTCTTTCAATACAGCTCCAGACCTCTGATCTTGCTCCTGTGAGTTCATTAGCCTTGATTTGGTCCTATTCATCGGAAGATTCGATTTTTTCCTAAAAGAAGAGGTGGACAACAGTAAATGTTGTGAACATGGTGATTCTGTCACAAAGCTGAAATCTTGATGAGTACTGATGTTGCTGTCATTCTTGTTGAAATAGGGTTTTGAAGGAGGAGATAATTCAGTGTTTGGTTTGGATATTTGCATGGAAAGATTGGATTTTTCAGTTTGGTTCAAGAGAGTTTGATGCTCTTGTTCTTCTTCGGGATGAATATCAGGAGAGAGAGATTTGAAGGACTTCGTAAGTTTTTCCATTTCAAGAACTTAAAAGAAGTTCATAAAAGAGAAAGGGGAAAGTGATTCTTGGCTTGTTCTAGATGATTTCACTACTCTCCAGAAAGAACAACTACAAAAGTTAAAGAAGAAGAACAAGAAGAGTCGGCAGTGCAGTGGCAGTGAATAAAGTGGGATTTTTGAAAAAGTCCCCTTTTTATGGACATAATACATGAATAGTTAACCGGTAAAGTTGTTGTCATGTGATTACGAGGTTGAGGATTCAAAACATGAAAATAATCTTCGGCAGAAGTACAAGGTAAAACTACGTATAATAGATTTTTGGTCTGAATTCATTGGATCCCGTACATAACGGAAGTTTTAATACACTAAGATATCCTTTCAATATACAAACATGTGTTCAAATTTAGCCTCAATTTGAATAAAGTGGGATTTGTATACAGAGGAAGTAAGGTAAAATGTTCTCTTTTTGTGGAGTTTGAATGAAACGTATTATTTCATCATTAGAAGGCATAACAGATAAATAGATACTATTTATATTTGATGTGAGTTTCACAAATAAACATTTCAATGAATGTGAAAGTGTACGTCTAGTCACTTTAGTTTGGTCTTAATTGACAACTAAATACTCCAATTCATTTTCGGCGTGCCTCATGGAAACCGAATGTTGAAGTGACACAAATTTTGAACGCGTGTTGATGTTCATTTTAATAGTTGAAGTATTCAATCGACATAATAAAAAATGAATTGAAGTGTACTCTAGATGTGCATAACGAAAATTGAAGTACTTATATATTATGCCTTTTTTGTGGTTTTGAAGAGAGAGGAAGATTCTCGAGGGGGGGAAAAGAGGGGAGATAACGAAAGATTCCTGCATTTCTTGCTTAAAGCAACTGATAAGGTTTGAAAAAAATGCTCACTTCCTTCAAGTTGTTATTTCATTAATGCGTTTGAGTTTTACTAAGGGGTCATTTGGATATGATTTCAAATGGAAAACTTATATAACTATACCCTTTTCTAGGGCAGGTGTTCCGATTATTTGGATTGGATATGAAATTTTTGTTGACTTAAAGAAATTACAATTCAAATAATTTCGAATTGAATTGAATTGAATTTTTTAAGTTCAATTTTGAATAAATCGGTTCAAATATTTTTGAGTTACCATTTTATTTTTAGAATCTTTAAGGCAAACTTATTATGAAGGCCACTATGTGGTTAGCAAAGTACCGTCCATTTACCACCAACCATAATCATCTATTGTTTTAGTACTCATTGTAATCTTGGGATAACTGTCTAACGGGTAGAGTATTAGTATGGTGCGTACTATTTACTGAATTTTGTTGAGATTGTGGGGGGGGGGGGGGGGGGGGGGGGGACAGTAAAGCTATACCGACGTTGGATTTTTATCATTGGTTGAGGTTCGGTTCGAGATCTTGGACACGGTTCTATTCACAAAAATAAAAAAAGGACAGTTCGGTGCACTAAAGCTATCGCTATACACGGTGTCTGGGGGAAAGGCCCTACCACAAGGGTGTAGTACGCAGCGTTACCTTGCATTTCTGCTAGAGGCTATTTCCAAGGCTTGAACCCTTGACCTCCTGGTCACATGGTAACAGCTTTACTCGTTACTCCAAGACTCCCTTCAATTCGCAAAAATCAATAAATCGAAAATAAAGCGTCAAATTGAGGTCCAATTTTCAACTCTATTTCTTTATATTTTTATCTTGTCATGATGTCTTGATACTAACTTACGTGATTCATGTTGGTTGATGATATTATTTTGATAATCTGATCGAGGCATTTTAATTGTCTGAGCTTGATTGTTTATTTTCGTATTGAGATTGATTATTCATGTGAAAAGGAATTTGGAGCGGGGATTGAAAGATTGATAAAGTGATTCTGGTTCAATTTTGATTCCATTGATTATGTTAAATGCGTTAGAATCATGAAAAATCGAAATAGGTAGGCAAACAGTAAGCCGGGTAGGCAAATTTAGGAATTGTGAATTGTTGGATGGTTAGAAATGATTGTTGAATGGTTTGTTTATCGCATTTGACTCAATTGTATTCATTTGGTCGGGAAATGCCCCGAGGAAATTTATATTTATTACCGGGGTATGCCCCAAGAGATTTTATATTCGGAAGAACGTCTGTGACGAAGGCTCGAGGCATCGGGTAAAGCATTGAAGCGTACTTTAGGACTAGTGTAGGTTAGCGTAGGTTTACATTTTTGCATTTTTCTATTTTTGGACTGTATAATTAGACTAGACATTATATTTTTCGGGATTCGTTTCGTTTGTGTTTGTTTGCTTGTTTTATGTGTTTGATGTGGTTTATACATTCTTAATGCCAAATTAGCCGATATGATCCACCAAGCGACCGTGATCGAACCACGGGACCGAGGGGTGCCTAACACCTTTCCCTCGATCAACTGAATTTCTTAGTCGGAATCTCTGTTCGCGGATCAGTTTTAGAGTCAAACCGTTTTGAAAAGGGATTTCCAAAGGTGACTTGACACATGTGATTTATGTCAAGTGGCGACTCTGAATAAAAAAGGTAAATAATCCTTTTTCGAAATAAATTTTCAATCTTTTGTCACTTAATAATAAAAATCCTTTTCGAACTTAAAATAATCTTTCTTTTGGTTAAAAAATAGGTGTGACATCACTCAACGATTATACAACTAAAACTCTTTATTTACACAAAAGTCACCCTCACTCTGACTTATAACTTTGTGACTCCATATCACCAACTTCTTGGACCATCTCACTACCAATAGGTCATGACACTTTTATATATACTACTACTCGGGTAGAAATACAGTTCCAACATTCTGTTACACATCATTACCCTTATAAATGACATCTGCAATAAGAATTTTGAAAGAGGACTGAATACACTTCGTACCTCAGGCCCGAAAGCACGATTTTATCAAGATAAAGGTATACACTCGAATCAATACACCTTGAAGCACTAATGGATTCCTCTCAAGCCCTTGCGCTGTCTCATAGGGATAACTCTATTATAGAGAACCACCTCACCGGGGGAGCTAGACTCTTAGACTTGTATTGCATCAATAATGAGGCATGACCCATGAAATTAGAAAAAGGAAGGAATTTGGATAACTTTCATATGGACGGCGCTATAGCATGAACTAGAGAATGAAAGAATAAGAAACAACTCCTAAATGCCCGATAAGTTTGGTGTACAATACACCTATAAGAAAGACTTTACTAGACACAATTTCGTAGACTCTCTAGGACCATGAACCATGCTCTGATACCAAGTTTGTCACGACTCGAGCCGAGGCCTAGGCCATGATGAGCATCCCAAACCAAGAAAGCCCAGGCGCTAAAACGGAAAGCATAACTCATTCTCTTATACTATAAGGAAATACGGAAAACATAGCCAAAATGGAAACATGGTCATTCTCTTACTCAATTGAACAAAATCGAATATAAGTTCATAACCATTCAAAAATACATGACACCAATCTACGAAATCTCTAACAATATGAAAATAACTTTTGTCTGAATACTGGGACAAGGTCCCCAGTTGGACCATGAACTAAAATAAAATATCAATGTCAAATCAACAAGGCCTTTCGAAATAAAGGAGGCTCACTAATTGCAACTTCAGACAACCCAGTTTACTACTTAGCGGGACCCCGGGACTGTATCTCAGATTCTGAAATATAGGGGGATAATACAGATGTACTGGTACGCAAAGAAATTCAAAATAATGTATTTATATATAACATAAGTGAGAGAAATTCATAAAATATTTTACATATAATATATGAAAACACATGGGCACACTTTAAGGACTTTGAAACATTTCTTTAAAGCCAAGACTCACTCTTTGTTTTACTTTTGAGTTAGGTGGTACACCCTACAACTCTACAATCCCATAGGCTTTATGGAATCCGCCCTTGACTTGACGGCTAAGCCCCCAACTCAAGTTTGCCGCAAGGATTGGAGTCTCTATCTCTAATACGCCAAGGGGAACTAGGCCAACATACAGTCCCTCTTGGACACATAATAAACCCGTTTCGACAAAACACAGTTTCAGGCTATGAGTTATCTGAACTCGAACCTTTTTTGGGTAACCACCTAACTCTCTTTAAGACCATTTTAACTCTTTAAGACATGGATTTTTTGAAATCAAAATTTGAAAATCTTACTCTGTTATAACATTCATCTGTTTTGGTACCTTCATACCAAAACTTACAAGTCATATCTCTAAACCATAAAATATCAAGTTCCTGTCTCTTCATTCAAAACATAAAGTTTGGACCACTATATCACTCAAACAATTTTCAAAAGAATTTGTATTTCAAAACATATGTCAAATTATGCAAAGACTCTCTTTTCAATATTTCAACAAATATGTGGTGGTCAAGTATTTTATAACAAACCATACAATCTCTTTAAATCACCACTTTTTAGTTATATTAGTAAGAATCACCCTTTCTTCAGTTTGTATCCAAAATCAAGGCAAAAAAAATAGTAAAGACATTTGAATCATGCTTCTCAGTATGCAATTGAATAATGCACAACATATGAAAATAAGGGGTTTTATAACAAGATAGGAATTATAATTCTTCATGCTCTCAATTCAAGTTTCAACCTTCGAGTTTAAGGGGGAAGGCCTCAAGACCAAAATATTTATATCAAGAAGGTTTCATGATGCATGATTCTAAATATAAATTCAAACCCTTTTGTAAGTTCATGATTTTTCAAACTTTAAGAAAATTAAGAAGATTTTACCATGTCCATGTAGTTTAGGAAAACTCCACGTACCTTATGTTGTTTAGTTTGAGGATTGGAACTCAAATCTTGACCCTTTTCTTGAAAATTTAAACTTAGAGGAAAATCCTAGTTTGATCTTGTGTTTGAGAGTGGAGAGGATTTGGGATGTTGTAAAACTAATAAAAGTTGATTAATAATGCTTAAGGTGCAATTTAATTAGTTGACAAGGTTTTTAGAGTGAGGAAAAGACCAAAATATTCCTAAAGAAGTCGCAGAATTTCATCAGTTGACGATCAAGGTTGATGGCCCATCACTCAAGTGATGGCTCGTCACCTAGGTCATCAATTTTGGGCTGGATTTTACCACTTACTACCCTAGCCTGACGACTAGGCTTGATGGGCCGTCACTTAGTTGACAGCTCGTCAACTTGGTCATCACCTAGTTGACAAGTCGTTAGCTTCATCGTCACTTTTTGGTAGTCTGACACTCCGAAGTAAAATGAACATGACTTTCTACTACGCTATCGAATTAAGGTGAAACTAGTTGAGTTGGATAGAAGACTTGAAGACCTTTTATTTGGTATATAGTAGACCCTCTAACTCATTCTATACAAGAAGTTATATTCGATGGAAGTTGATTCAATTTAAGACGTTCATCAAAATTTAATCGATAGAAGCGTTTTCAACTCGTCTTTGAGTTTGGGTATTTTTGTGACCTCAATTCATATTTGAAGGTATTCACACACTATATGATTGATCATCACACATATATTAAAAAGAAATCATTGGATTCGGGTCTATACGCATAGAAAGAACTGTTCAAACTTTAGCCCGATAGTGCGGAGTGTTACATCTGACTATTGGACCTTAAGACTTATTAGTATCACAAGTATGAATATGTGTGGTTGAGGCGGAGGGGAGGAGGGGATAAGTGATAAAAATTTTGAAAATCCTAAGCAAATAGGTACACGAAATTACTTGATATTATTTTTATTCTCCAGTATATTTCAATTGTACTCACCCTAAAACTAAAAGAAAATACTTAATGTGCATTACATGCTAAGTGCATTTGGATGTGAAGGATGAGTAGGTATGCTTTAAAGTTTCTCTTTATAATAATAACCAAATTCTCATCATTTTTCTTCATCTTAGGGTCTTGAATTTTTCACCCACTTAAATCATTTTCTTACTAAGCTATTTTCTCCATTATTAGATATTCTTATTTTTTCTAAGGCCCCTCAACTCTCCTCTCACAAAATATCATTAGCTTTTTTATAAGTACATCTTTGAATTTCTTCAGATTTTCTTACTTCTATCTCATTTTTATTTTGTGACTAATTAGATATAAATATTTATATAGATCTGACTATTGAACCTTAAGACTTATTAGTATCATGAATATAAATGCATGTGGTTGAGGGTGGGGGGCGGGGGGGTTTAAACTTTTGAAATCCTAAGGAAAACAGTACACAAAATATTTGTTATTATTTTGATCTTCTCCCGTATATGCCAATCATACTCACCCTAAAACAGAAAAAAAAATATTTAATGTGCATTAGATGCTAGGTGAATGTGGATGTGCAGGATGGGCAGATACTTCTTTGAGTTTCTCTATATAACAAACAAATTCTCGTCATTTATCCTCATCTTAGAATCTTGAATTTTTCACCCACTCAAATTATTTTTTTACTAAGCTATTTTTTGTTGTTTTCGCTAAGGCTCCTTCACTCCCCTCTCACAAAATATCATTAGCTTTTTTTTATGAGTACATCTTGAATTTCTTAATGTTTTTTCACTTCTATCCCATTTTTATTTTGTAATTAACTAGATATAATTTCTTATATAGATTGGATTATTGGATCTTAAGGCTCATTTGTATCGTGAATATGGATACATATGATTTGGGGGGGAGGGGGATTAAACTTTTGAAAATCCTAAGCAAAAAGATACACAAAATTACTTGATATATTTTTATCTTCTTCAGTATATGTCAATCATACTCACTCAAAAATAGAAAGAGAATATTTAATATGCAGTAGATGTTAAGTGAATGTGGATGAGCAAGATGGTAGGTATGCCTTTAAATTTTTCTATATAATAAGCAAATTCTCATCATTTTTCCTTATCTCAGGATGAGAATTTATTTATTATATAGAGAAACTCAAAGGCGCACCTACCATCCTACACATCCACATTCACCTAGCATCTAATGTACATTAAATATTTTCTTCCTATTTTAGGATGAGTTTGATTGGCTGATAGAGGAGAAGATAAAAATAGTATCAAGAAATTTTGTGTATCTATATAAAAAATTATATCAAGTTAGTTGTAAAATGAAAATGGGATAGATGTAAGAAAACTTTTAGAAATTCAAAGATGTACTTGTAAAAAAAAAGCTAATGATATTTTGTGAGATGAGAGTGAAGAGGTCTTAGCAAAAACAACTATATCAAAAAATGAAGAAAATAGCTTAGTAAGAAAATGACACGAGTGAGTGGAAAATTCATGATCCTTATATGAAGAAAATGATGAGAATTTATTTATTATATTGAGAAACTCAAAGGCGTATCTACCCATCCTGCACATCCACATTTACATAGCATTTAATGCACATTACATATTTTCTTTCTATTTTAGAGTGAGTATGATTGACATATATTGGAGAAGCTAAAAATAGTATCAAGAAATTTTGTGTTCCTTTTTGCTTTCAATTTTCAAAAGTTTAATCCCCCTTCCCCAACCAAATGCATCCAGATTCGTGATACTAATACGTCTTAAGGTTCAATAGTCAGAACTATATACAAAAATTATATCTACTTAGTTACAAAATGATAATGGGATAGACGTAAGAAAACAGTAAGAAATTCAAAGATGTACTCATAAAAAAAATTAATGATATTTTGTGAGAGGGGAGTGGAGGAGCCTTAGTGAAAACAACAACATCTAAAAATAGAAAAACTAGCTTAATAAGAAAATGATTTGAGTTGGTGGAAAGTTCAAGATTCTGAGATGAAGAAAAATAACTAGAATTTACTTATTATATAGAGAAACTCACTTATCCTGCACATCCACATTCACTTAGCATGTAATGCATATTAAATATATATTTTTTTAATTTTAGGATGAAGACAATTGTCATAGACTGGAGAAGATAAAAACTATATCAAGTAATTTTGTGTACCTTTTTGCTTAGAGTTAATACATAAGAATGACCCTAAACTTGACACCAAATTATAACTTTGACCTTAAACTTTGACAGTGCACAAATATGACCTTTAACTATTTAGAACTGCATAAATATGACCTCCAATCCTACGTGACACAACGCGTGTTCAACACGCAAAATTGGACATGTCCAGCTTAAAATCTAAGGGCATAATACATAAATATGTCCTTAAACTTTGACAGTGCACAAATATGACCTTTAACTATTCAAAACTGCACAAATATGTCTTTTAAATGACTTTTCACTATTATTTTTTTAAATTATTTTTGGCTCAAAGATTAAAATAGCATCTAATTTCTTTTGTCATTGCGGAAAAAGAGCAATATTGAAGATTTATTAATTAGGTGGGTCAGCCTTATACGAAAAAATTGCGTGGGTATGTATATATATTATAAAGCAGAGGGCGAATTTAAGTTATATAATATATCTAAATATAATTTATTTAAATATTAAATTAAAGATGAAACTATACTAATAATTAAAAAAATATAGTTTTAATAAAATGTTATTAAATTAAAGTTATTAAGGATAGTAGTAGTATATTAAATTAACGTTATTACAATGCTATTAAATTAACGTTATTAAAATATTATTAAATTCATGAAGGGGCGGACCTACGTGGTTGCCATGGGGTTCACCCGAACCCCCTCGGTAAAAAAATTATGTTATATATATAAGGTAAAAAATCTATATTTATGTACGTATATTAATGTTGAACTACATGAAACAAGGCACTTAGATAGCGCAGTGGTGTTATTTGCTCTTCTTGGACGCTTCCTTCAGCCTACTGCGCAGATTCGATTTTTTAATTAAAGAAAAAGCTAGGTGTTGTAGCTATAGAAATAATAATAATAATAATAATAAAAAAAAAATGGCGCCTTTTTAACACAAAAAGTAAAACTTTGACAGTACACAAATATGACCTTTAACTATTTAAAACTGTACAAATATGACCTCCCTCCAAGTCAACCCTTTTAACGATATGGCACGGTGTGATTGGATTATCTTTCCACCTAGGCGCGAGTGAAACTCACGCATGGGGTTGCAAAATCGAAGGTCATATTTGTTCAGGTTTTGAATAGTTAAAGGTCCTATTTGTGCACTATCAAAGTTTAAGGTCAAATTAATAATTTGATGTCAAGTTTAGAGTCATTTTTATGTATTAACTCTTTTGCTTAGGATTTTTAAAGTTTAACCCCCTACCCAACCACACACATCCATAGTAACGTTACTAATAGTTCTTAAGGTCCATTAGTACTCTATCCATTATAGATTAACCCCTAGATTACACTGAGTATTAAAACAATAGATGATTTATGGTTGGTGGTAAATGGAAGGTACTTTGCTCACAATTGGAGTCCTTCCTAACAAATTTGCCTTAAAAGGTTCAAAAAATAAAATTGTAACTTCAAAATATTTAAATCGATTAATTCAATATTGTTTGAATCAGTCTCATTGTAAGATATTCTATTATGGTCATTCGCGTTCTCCTTTATGCTCCCCTATAATTACTATCCCCTTGTTCATCTCTTAATTAAATATTTGATAAGTTAAGAATAAGGGGTTTTAAGAAGGCATAATACATAAATATGACCCTAAACTTGACATCAAATTATAACTTTGACAGTGCACAAATATGACCCTAAACTTGACATCAAATTATAACTTTGACAGTGCAAAAATATGACCTTTCACTATTCAAAACTGCACAAATATGACTTGCGATCCTACGTGGCAAAACGCGTGTTCACCACGCAAAATTGGGCGCGTCCAACTTAAAATCTAAGGTCATAATACATAAATATGACCCTAAACTTGACATTAAATTTATAACTTTGACCTTAAACTTTGACAGTGCACAAATATGACCTTTAACTATTCAAAATTGCACAAATATGACCTTTAAATGACTTTTCACTATTATTTTTTCATTATTTTCGGCTCAAAGATGAAAATTACATCTAATTTCTTTTGTCATTGAGGAAAAAGAGCAATATTGAAGATTTATTAATTAGGTAGGTCAACCTCATACGAAAAAATCGCGCGGATATGTATATATATTATAAAGCAAAGGACGAATTTATGTTATATAATATATCTAAATATAATTTATTTAAATATTAAATTAAAGATGAAACTATACTAATAATTAAAAAAATTATAGTTTTAATAAAACGTTATTAAATTAACGTTATTAAGGATAGTAGTAGTAGTATATTAAATTAACGTTATCAAATTAAAATTATTAAAATGTTAATATTAAATTGACGTTATCAAAACGTTATTAAATTAACGCAGGGCAGGGCGGACCTACGTGGTTGTCATGGGGTTCACCCAAACCCCCTCGATAAAAAGATTACGTTGTATATATAAGGTAGAAAATCTATATTTATGTACGTATATTAATGTTGAACCACATGAAACAAGACACTTAGATAGCTCAGTGGTGTTATTTGCTCTTCTTGGGCGCTTCCTTCAGCCTATTGCGCGGTTCGATCCCTGTTAATGGCTTTTTTTTTTAATAAAAAAAAGTTGGGTGTTGCAGCTATAGAAATAAATAAATAAAATAATAATAATAGTAATAAATATCAACCCTTTAATAAGTAATTACACTCTCTCCCACTTTTTTAATTACTTTACTCTCTCTCCCTATTAATATACATAACATAGCCGATATACACATAGCATTCTATGTATATGTGGGAATTTTTGTAATATGTTTAGGGAGTTGAGATTTTTTGTAATGTTGGAACCATAAGTTGTGTATTTGTGTAATTTTTAGTAATAATAATAATAAAAACGACGTCGTTTTAAAAAAAAAAAAAAGTAAAACTTTGATAGTGCACAAATATGACCTTTAACTATTCAAAACTGCACAAAGATAACCTCTCTCCAAGTCAACCCTTTTAACGATATGGCACCGTGTGATTGGATGAGCTTTCCACGTAGGCGCGAGTGAAACTCACTCATTGGGGTTGCAAAATCGGAGGTCATATTTGTTCAAGTTTTGAATAGTTAAGGGTCCTATTTGTGCACTATCAAAGTTTAAGGTCAAAGTTATAATTTGGGGTCAAGTTTAATGTCATATTTATGTATTATGCCTTTTAAGAATAATACAAAACTTTTTTTTAATTGGTTTTGAACTCTTTCATCTTCGCCAAGATATGATATGTAAGAAAATAAAAAGACACACTAATTAAATGTATATAACATATTAGAAATAAATAATTTCATAAATCTTAAATATGCATGTCTTGTAATTCTTATAAAAACATTACGTTAAAAAAAAAGTGCAACCCCCAATTTAAAAATTTGAGAACTAGAAGTATCAATTTAAGTAGTTATTTGGTCATAAATTTGATTTAAATTTCAAGAAAAAAAAACATTGAAGTTAAAAATAAATATTTAAAAAATTGAAATTGTATTTCACTTGAATTTTTTATGATTAGAAAAAAAATACTGTGATTGACTCATTCTTAAAAGGGAAAATTTCAGAAATAGCAACTTTGTAACCTTAATTATAACTTTTATAACAACAGTTTCATAATTACAAAAAATAGCAAATTGTATTTGTATTTAAGTAAAATGTTGCTATATAAATACATATACAAATATATATGTATTACTCATAAATACATATGCACAACTGAAAAATACATATTCTTCTATTACTATGAAGTGGGTAAAATATTGCTACTTTTGCTATAAGTTGTAATTTTGAAAAAGTGTTGTTATTTATTGTAATTATAGTCTTAAGGATGCCAGTTTCTGTAATTTTTCCTTCTAGAGAAACTCATCTAGAAAAACTAACATTCCAATGAATAAATAAACAACATTCTAAATTTTTTTTTTTTACGAAAAATAATAAAAATGTCTATGCCATAACGACTCCTAAGTACTCTCTATTTCAATTTATATATTGTAAATCTATTTATGCTCAATTTTAATCAAATACCACTTGACTATTTATTTTACATTATATATATCTTCCACCTTATTTCTTAAACTTCATAGAATGTTAAACTAAGACATAAAAAATTGGGAGAAGTTGGTATTGTTGGTTAATTTAGAGAGTCATCTACCTTTTTTCGAAGTAAAATCAAGTATAAATAACATAAATACCAACCCTTTTGAAAGTAATTACACTCTCTCCCATTTTTTTAATTACTTTACTCTCTTTCCCTATTAATATACATAACATAGCCGACATATACATAACATTCTGTGTATATGTTGGGATTTTTGTAATATGTTTAGGGAGTTGAGATTTTTTGTAATATTGGAAATATAAGTTGTGTATTTGTGTAATTTTTAGTAAAATCAAAGCTATGGGTTTATAATGCTATGACTCCAACACTAGTTGTTTTTATTAAGAAAAGAAAAAGAGAAAAACCATCTTTTCCCCCCTGAACTTGTCCTCCAAACTCACTTTAGCACTTAAACTTAACTTCTGTCTATTTACCCCCTTAACAACTTTCAAGTGAATTAAATTCATCCTCAAAATCAAAATCCCACTCTCACACGGAGAGTGCATAACACACGCGCCACGTCATTGCTAAATCAGTGTCACATCAGTGCCATGTCATTGCCACGTAAGAAATTATAATTTTAAAAAAAATCCTACACACTTACTTTTTATATATTTTTTTTTATATAATGTATTTTTTTTATAAAAATATATATTTTATATAAATAAAATAGACCCATCCCCCTTCGTTCTTCTTCTTCACAGACCCCACCCTTTTTCGTTCTTCTTTTTTTTCCTCCTTTTTCCCCCTGGCAACGCACATCGTACACACGCTGCACACACAAAATAGGAGAAAAGAGATTAAACGAGAGAAAAATTTGAGGAAGAGAGAGAAGAAACAGTGAGATGAGAGAGAGGAGAATTGGAGGGAGAGAGAAGAAACAGTAAGATGAGAGAAGAGAATCGGAGGGGGAGAGAGAAGAAATACTAAGAAATGAGAGAGAGAGAGACGGGTTGTGTTGAGTTTTTCGATGAGCAAATCCTTTTTTCGGATTTCATCACATAGATCGAAAATTGACTACACCAGTAGGAGATAGGCATAATCGATCGAAATCCGTTAGCAGCGATCTCATTTAGGTTTGTTCTCCGGCCAAGTTCGACTAAATTTACAAAAACAGCCCCACATCGACTGGAACTAACTGTTTATGGTCTGATTTCGGTGATATTCTGTAACACCCCGCATTTCGGGCTAGAATAAAAACCGTCATTCTATGCCTAGATGATCCAAAAGCCTTAAATCTTATGGAAATTTGGCATGTTTATTAATTATGGAATGTGGGAACCTATTTGATCATGAATTGAGATCATAGAGGTCCCCTAACTCAAGGTCAAGTTAAAAGCTTTCCTATCGTTCGAGTTTTAGTGAGCGTCGAAACATGGGTCAACTTTAATCTACCATAAATCTTTGTATATATCGAATTAGAGATCCTACTATATATCAAATGAAAGGTCTTTTAATTATCTTTCTAACGATACTAATTTCACCAAAATCCGGCACCCGAGCAAGAAGTTATAGCTTTACAAAGTGGAGTATATCGCGCAACATAAGGTGTGCGACGAACACCCTAACTTATGCCATAAGGTGTGCGATGCACACACTAATGTGTGCGATAAAGTACGTTCCGCACAACCTATCTTATGCGATAAGGTGTACGCCACATACATTATGACCCAAGGGACTTAAACACTCCATTTTTGGGGCAAAATGGTCCTTTTTCCATCCTTATTCATCCATAAACACGACATTCAGTTCCTAATTCTCCAAAGTACATCCACATTCTCACAAATTCTCTCAAGTACACTTCCAAGGGTTTCAAACTAAAAACCCAAATAAATTAAGATTCAATCATGGGTTTTCAAATTGACTGAAGATTTGAAATCCCCAAACCATAGGCTTCAAGAATCATCCATTATTGTCCATAATCGAGGTACGCGAGGTTTTCTTAAAATCTCATGGGCATAAAAATCATGATTTTAAGAAAGGAAATTTCAGATTTATGAATACATTCATGTTTTAGAAATCTTGACGGTATTGTTTTGGTGTTTTGACCTTCCCCAAATTGATTTGAAATTATATATACGTATGCATATATTTTATGATTTATGAATGAATTGAGAGCATGACGCACATGAATCCCTCTCTTTGTATGATTTTCTCAATTTTCTTATGATATGGATTGTTTTGAATGTATCTTGAAAAACATGATATGAAATATCTTGATTAATGCTACAAATTGATTTATGGTTTTGAATTTGAAAGAGAGGGTTTTGCATATTGATAAATGTTGAAAATATTCATATAATGAAAGAGTGCATGATTTTGCCAAAAGCATATGACCACTATATGTTTAAACAATCTCAGCATAGTTTTGACTTATGTTCTCGGAACATGAAATCATTTATATTGTTTGTATGTTTGGGTGGTCTGATCTGTGTTTTAATGAAAGAATTATGCATGATGTATTATGGCTCAGAAATAGGACTTGCAAGTCTTAGTGTGACGATACCAATTTAGATTATGCCATGATAATTCAGAACAGAATAGAATGCACGTTTGAAATCAGACTTTTCAGATGTTGAAACTAGAAAAATGTATGATTCAGAACAGGATAAAATTGGGCATAAAGAGAGCTTAGGTGATTTCCCGAAGAAGGCATGAGTTTAGACAACTCATTATCAGAAATCGTGATTTGCCGATCCAGGTATATTATATTACACTGGCCTAGTATCTGTGGCTTATCAGAATAGAAACTCCAATCCTTGCAGCACACTTGGGTTGGGGGCTTCCCCTCTGAGTAAATGGCGGATCCATACAGCCCGTGGGATTTTAGAATTGAAGGGGTGTACTACCTAGCTCAAAATTAATACGAAGAACAGAACTGCATTGTCCAGATGATTGATGATTTTACAAAAAAGTGCCCATTTATTTTAGAACTATTTTATGCATGATGTTTGACAATTTTCTCTCTCATTATTTTATTTATATAAAAGCTTTATTTTGAATTACTTTGCGTACCAATACATCTATATTGACCCCTCTCATCCCTCCAGGTTCTGAGGCTCAGTCAAGGGGTTTAGAAAAGGTAGTAGATTTTATCAAATAGAGTTGCAGTGCCCAGTTGGTGAGCCTTCTCTATTCCAAAAGGCCTATCCTTTTAGATTATGACACTTATTATCATTTTGGTCTACTGGGGGCCTTGTCCCATTTTCAGACAGTTGTCAGATTTTTATGTAGTAAAGATTTTGCAGACTGAGGCAGATGTTATTTAGATGTAGTTGATTTACAGTTTCCACACTTATGTTGAATTCAGAATTGACCATGTTTCCGTAGAAGATTATGTTTTTGCATCTTATTTTATTATATGAATGTTGTGCATGATTATCAGATAGAGAAGGGCGTTCCAGGCCTTCATGGTTTGGGATGTCCATCACTGCCAGGCCCTAGTTTAGGTTGTGACAAACTTGGAATCAAAGCACGGTTCATGGTCCCAGGGTGTTTGAGAAATTGCGTCGGGTATAGTCTTATTTATGGGTGTGTAGTGCGCCACACTTATAAGCAGGAGGCTACAAGGTGTTTAGGAATGTCTCTCTTTCTTCATGTTCTAGTTCGTGCAATAGAGTCAGAATATTCCTCTTTCTTACTCTAATTCTTGCTATGGTGTCACCAATACGAAAGTAACAATTATCTTAATTTTTTTCTTACCTTGATATGCTCATATATGTCTCATTATTGGGGTAATTCAAGAGCAGTAGTTTAGAGTCAAAATGGTATGGTTCTTTCTGATTGAATCATATAAGATTTTTGTAAGGACTTGAGATGAGTCCGTTAGTGCTTCAAAGTGCATTGGTTCTAGTGTGAACCTTGATATTAATGAAATCGTGCTTTTTATCATACAGTATTAAGTGTATTCAATCATTTTTTGAATTTATGTTACAAATGTCACACTTCGGGGGGATGATGTGTAGCAGAATGTTGGAACTGTATTTCCACCCGAGTAGTAGTATAAGTT